>NC_080163.1:62186749-62417065 GCF_950295315.1 Erinaceus europaeus | reverse complement strand
AGAGGGGTACAATTCCACACAGTTCCTACCACCAGAGTTCCATATCCCATGCCCTCCCTTGAAAGCTTCCCTACTCTCATGCATACCAACACTATTCCTTATCCCTCTGGGAGTATGGACCCAGGGTCATTAGGGGGTGTCTAGGCAGACAACCTCACCAATGTGTCCTGGATTTTATTAATTTTTAATTTTTATTTATGAAAATGAAACACTGACAAAAAAAACATAGGATAAGAGGGGTACAACTCCACACAATTCCCACCTCCAGAACTCCATATCCCATTCCCTCCCCTGGTAGCTTTCCTATTCTTTATCCCACTGGGAGCATGGACCCAGGGTCATTATGGGGTGCAGAAGGTGGAAGATCTGGCTTCTGTAATTGCTTCCCCACTGAACATGGGCGTTGGCAGGTTGATCCATACTCCTAGTCTGTCTCTCTTCTTCCCTAGTGGGGTGGGGCTCTGGGGAAGCAGGGTTCCAGGACACATTGGTAGGGTTGTTTGCCCAGGGAAGTCCTTTTGGCATCATGGTAGCATCTGGAAGCTGGTGGCTGAAAAAAAAGTTAGCATATAGAACCAAAAAAAATTGTTGATCTATCATGAACCTAAAGGCTGGAATAGTTTCTATGAAGAGTTGGGGACTTCTTTTTTAATGGGTCACAGATGAGCTTTAAACAGGATCCTCCTGATTTATTGTTGTTTATAGAGATGTAGAGGCAGAGAGACTGAAAAAGACCGCAGCACTGACATTTCCTTCAATGCACCAGGGGCTGACCTCGAACCTGTGTCACACACATGACAAGGCTGCCCAGGGGCATTTTTAAAAATAATTTCTATTAGTGACTTAATAATGATTAACATGATTGTAAGACAGCAGGGTTACAATTCTGCACAGTTCCCAACACCAGAGTTCCATGTCCCATCCCCTCCATTGGAAGCTTTCCTATTCTTTATCCGTCTGGGAGGAAGGACCCAGGATCATTATGGGGTGCAGAAGGTGGGAGGTCTGGCTTCTATAATTGCTTCTTCACTGAACATGAACGTTGGCAAGTCAATCTATCCCCCGGTGTCACTTAAAAAACTTTTTTTTTTTCCTTCCAGGGTTATTGCTGGGGCTTGGTGCCTGCACTACAAATCCACTGATCCTGGAGGCTATTTTCCCCTTTTGTTGCCCTTGTTGTTTATTTTTGTTGTTATTATTATTGTTGGTGTTATTGGATAGGACAGAGAGAAATAGAAGAACAGAGAAAGATAGATATCTGCAGACCTGCTTCACTGCCTGTGAAGCGACCTCCCTACAGGTGGGGAGCTGGGGGCCTGAACCAAGATCTTTAAGTTGGACCTTGTGCTTTGCACCATGCGCGCTTAACCCACTGTGCTACCACCCAGCCCCTTAAGAAACTCGCTTAAGTTTATTGTGGAAAACAACACTTACAGATTTCAATGGTAGCCTCTTTGATATTTGCAGGGATACAAGATTTTGGAGATTCTGTTCTGTGTTGGAATAAATGTTAAATTTTTTTCCATGGTTTTCAGAAACTATTTTCTTTTTTAAATAATATTTATTTATATTATGTAGAGACAGAGAGGAATTGAGAGGGAAAGGGAGGTAGACGGGCGGAGAGAGAATATCTGCAGCACTGTTTCACAATTTGTGAAACTTCCCCCTGTAGGTGGGCACTGGGGCTTAAACATATGTCCTTGAACATTGTAATGTGTCCATTTACCATACATGCCACCCCCTGGCCCCCTAGAAACCATTTTCAATATAAATTTTCTTGAAGGGAAAAATAAAGATGTACACAGTGGAATATTATATAGCCTTGAAAACTACTGCAGTTTATGATTGTATGCATGAACCCAGATGGCATAGGACACGTGAAATAAACCAGTCATAAAACAAATAGTTCATGTTTCTACTTCTGTGCAGAGCCTGAAATAGTCACATTCTTTGAAGCAGATGATAAAATGGTTGCTACCTTTGGTCAGGTGGTGGGAAGCTGTGGAGTTTTTATTTAGAGTGTTTAAAGTTTCAGTAATTCCAGATGAATTAGATCTTATGTTCAGCTGCAGTGGCTACAGCTCAAGGTGCTATATTCTCCACTTAAAAGCGTGACAGAAGAGTGGATCCATTTCCAGATAAGTGTTTTGACCAAAAATATATAAAATCAAAAAGCCGCACACACAAACAGACAAGTGGAAAGTTTTGGAAGTGTTGGAGAAGCCTGCTACTTAATTGTGGTAGTGGTTTCATGGATCCATTCTGTGCATATGTCCAAACTCACCAGATTGTATACAGTAAATATTGTAAAAGTATGTATACCAATTATACCTCAGTGAAACAATTTGAGAGAAGAAAAAAAAGATTAGAAAGATTAACAAAGATAGAAACAAGCTGGGGATGTGGATTGACCTATTAATGTCATGTCCAGTGAGAAACAATTACAGAAGCCAGACCTCCTACCTTCTGCATCCCATAGAGATCTCTGGTCCATACTCCCAGAGTACAATTCCCACCTCCGGAACTCCATATCCCATCCCCTCCCTGATAGCTTTCCTATTCTTTAACCTTCTGGGAATATGTATCCAGAGTCATTATGGGATGCAGAAGGTGGAAGGTCTGGCTTCTGTAATTGCTTCCCCGCTGAACATGGGCGTTGACAGGTCAATCCACACTCCCAGCCTGCCTCTCTTTTTTCCTAGTGGGACAGGGATCTAGGAAGGTGGGGCTCCAGGACACATAGTGGGGTCGTCTGCTCAGGGAAGTCCTGTTGGCATCATGGTATCATCTGGAACCTGGTAGCTGAAAAAGAGTTAAGATATAAAGCAGAACAAATTGTTGACCAGTCATGTACCTAAAGGCTGGAACATTGCAGATGAAGATTTGGGGTCTCCGTTTTGGGAAAAGCTCGTAGGTCTATTTTAGGTATGTTCCAAGGGGCCCATGACTTTACTAGTTTTTGCCTGAACCTGACATCTGATATGCAGGTGGATCATTCATCCTTTAAACTGGCTTTGTGAAAAGAGATCTGTGCCTTTGAAAAGCCACCCACACCCCTCGGAGAGTTGGTGCTGAAATATTCTCAGTAGAGGGCGATAGAGAGACATCACAGGAGAGTCTCATAGAAGAAAGGCTGCCTGGCTATGGTAGGGGCAGCCTCTTGGAAGGAAAGCTGGGGTATCCTGCCCTGCCTTGCAGGAAGATTGGTCCTAAAATGAGCACAGCCTGCCTGGCTATGGTAGAGGCAGCCTCTTGGAAGGAAAGCTGGGGTATCCTGCCCTGCCTTGCAGGAAGATTGGTCCTAAAATGAGCACAGCCTGCCTGGCTATGGTAGGGGCAGCCTCTTGGAAGGAAAGCTGGGGTATCCTGCCCTGCCTTGCAGGAAGATTGGTCCTAAAATGAGCACAGCCTGCCTGGCTATGGTAGAGGCAGCCTCTTGGAAGGAAAGCTGGGGTATCCTGCCCTGCCTTGCAGGAAGATTGGTCCTAAAATGAGCACAGCCTGCACTGTTCCCAGCTGTGACCATGAGCTGTGAATTCAGACAAATAGGGACTCAGAGGTTACACAGGCTCTGGTGCTATATATATATTTTATATATATACTCTGGGTCAGGTGGCTGGAGGTAAATAGTTAATTCTATCCACAGAATATTTTCATAAATAGGAGCTACTCACTGCCCTAATCCAACTTTCTAGCCCCTTTCTCTACTCTAACTCCATTTTTTCAGACAAGGTTTTTATCCAACTTCATGCTAGCTAGTAAACTCAAGCAAGAACTACCATAGTCGTGGGCCCTAGAAACTTAACCTAAAATGGACTTCGAGCTTCCTTCCACCCTAATAGCCCTAATCTCCTCTGCTCTGTTCTGGTTCATTAACCATTTTGTCTCAATTTATGTCCTGCCACCTTCCAGACACCAAGTTGCAGACACTGCCATGATTCCATCCTGACTTCTCTGGGCAAATGACCTCACCAATCTGTGCTGGAGTTTCACCTAGGGAAAGATAGAAACAGGCTGGGGGTATGGATCAACCTGCCAAATGCCCAAATCCAGGGGAGAAAAAATTACAGAAGCCAGACCTACTTTGTGCACCTCAAAAACTATCTTAATTCATACTTCCAGTGAGGGAAAAGTGATAGGAGGAGGAAGAGGATAACAAGGCTGTGAACTCCAACTCCATTGGGTCCCAAAGAGAGAGTACAAAAAGGGGAGAGATATTTGGATGTAGTAACAGGGTTACATGTGGCTTGAAGAGGAAGAGAGTATTGGACCTGGAAGATAAGGGGGAAATTATGGATAAGGGGGAAATTATGTGCAAGTGTAGACAGATAGTTGTAAAGATGACAATTTACCCATATCTGCCACCTTGGGAGAACCTTGGTGGTTTGCAATGGAGGGACTTGGGATTCAGAACTCTGGTGGTGGGAATGGTGTAGAATTGTACCCCCGTAGATGTGCAATTTTGTAAATCAATATTGAATCGCTAATATAAATAATAAAATAAAATAAAATAGAAGAAAGGCTGCCCTCCCAGCTCAGCCAGTTGGTGGGACAGGTTCCTGCCAGAGGCTGACTTCATTGGGCACTGACTGCTGTACTCTCACAGCTTCTCCGGTGCATTTCTCCTGCAGAATTATACTTCTACCCCACTCCTGATGGTTTCGTAGCAAAATGCCACCAGCTTCTTTAAAGATCACAACTTTTCCCTCACCATTGATAGTGGTGAAGTGAATAGGAAGTGAGATGTCACTCTGGGCACCCTAGAGAGGGAGTTTCCAGAAAGTTCTGGGCAGGAAGATCTGTGCCTGGATGCTCTGTATTAGGATGGGACTAGTGTTTACTTTCTCTCATCCTCTCTCTCTCTCTCTCTCTCTATCTATCTATCTATCTATCTATCTTTCTATCTCTAGCTCTATCTCTATCTCATTCATTCATTTACTAGTGAGAAAGATAGGAGAAGACACAAAGAGAACCAGACATCACTCTGGTACATGCGTGACCAGGGCTATCGAACTTGAGACCTCATGCTTGAGAGTCCAACACTTTGTCCACTGCCTCCTGGTTCATAACTTCCTCTAATTCTTCTAACACCTGTGCTCAAATAGGTGCAACACCACCTAGCCCCTGCTTCCACCAATTCTTATGTACATTCTTTTTTTCTAATTATGTTAAAAATGAGACATTAACCTACTTGGTCTAGGCTTTTGAGAGAGTCCGCATATCAAATACACAGCCTATATATTAAAAAGATTCAGTTTGTCTTTTGAGAAACTTTGAGACATACAATTGATTTCCCCCTCTCATATTAATTAGCTACTGATTTATATGTCTACATTTTGCTAGGAGTGTACATAAACACCATTCCCACAACCAAAGGACTGTGACCCATCCCTCCCGCCCACTCCCACCCCCCACTGGCCCAGGAAGCTACATGCCTACCCCTCACCACTGGGTTTTTACTTTGGTGCCCTACTTACAATTTGATCAGGTCCTGCTTTTAGTTTCCCTTTCAGATCTTCTTAGTCAGCTTCTGTTGATGAGTGGGATCATCCCATACTCATCTTTATCTTTCTGACTTAGTTCACTTAACATAATTCCTTCTAGCTCTGTCCAAGATGGGTCAGAGAAGGTGGGTTCATTGTTCTTGATAGCTGCATAGTATTCCATTGTGTATATATACCACAGCTTTCTCAGCCACTCACCTGGTGTTGGGCACCTGGGTTGCTTCCAGGTTTTAGCTATTATGAATTGTGCTGCTATGAACATAGGAGTACAGACCTCTTTTTGGTTGGGTGTTATGGAGTCCTTGGGGTATAACCCCAGGAGAGGAATTATTGGGTCATATGGAAGGTCCAAGTAGATTAGAAGCTTCCAATAGCACAGCTATATACAAGATACTGGGTACTGTCCAGCAAACCATAACAAAGGGACTTTTCAAAGTTAACCCAATTAACAAATAATGTGATGATAATATTAACTATTGAGTGTCTTTTTGAACCCTAAGACAGCAGGAACCTCACATCTTCACTATAGAGCCCCTACTTCCCCCAGTCCTGGAACCCTTGGATAGGGCCCACTTTCCCGTATGCATCTCCCAATCCAAACCAAATAACATTGCATCTGCCGATCACAACCTAACCAAAGCAACGATTGCTACCTCAACATGCTTCACCTCAGAATGTATCCAGAGACTTCACGTGTGGAATGACAACCCTTCAGCTTCATTACTCGGGTGAGACCTTTCCTTTTATAGTACACTCTAATTTCATCTCAGGTAGTTCACTTTCTAACAAAGTCCCATAACCTAGATAGATATACACTAGTTTCTATGAGAGAGAGCTTATGTGCACACGTATCCATAAACTACTGCAAAATATATACCTGAAAGCAGGACTACACTAGAGTTTGCAGTGAGTACCTCCCTAACACTTCCTCTCCACTATTCCAAGCTTGGGATCCATGATTGCTCAATAAATTGTTTGGCTTCATATGTTAACTCTCTTTTCAATCACCAGGTTCCAGATGCCACCAGGATGCTGGCTAGGCTTCCCTGGATTGAAGACCCCACCAATGTGTCCTGGAGCTCAGCTTCCCCAGAGTCACACCCTACTAGGGAAAGAGAGAGGCAGACTGGGGGTATGGACTGACCAGTCAACGCCCATGTTCAGCGGGGAAGCAATTACAGAAGCCAGACCTCCTACCTTCTGCAACCCTCAACGACCCTGGGTCCATGCTCCCAGAGGGATAGAGAATGGGAAAGCTACCATGGGAGGGGGTGGGTTATGGGGATTGGGTGTTGGGAATTGTGTGGAGTTGTACCCCTCCTACCTTATGCTTTTGTTCACTAATCCTTTCTTAAATAAAAAATTCAAAAAAAAAATTCAAAAAAAAAATGAGACATTAACAAAACCAAAGGATAAGAAGGGTACAACTCCACACAATTACCACCACCAGATCTCCATATCCCATCCCCTCCCCTGATAGCTTTCCTATTCTTTAACCCTCTGGGAGTATGGACCCAAGGTTATTATGGGATGCAGAAGGTAGAAGGTCTGGCTTCTGTAATTGCTTCCCCTCTGAACATGGGCATTGACTGGTCGATCCATACTCCCAGCCTGCCTCTCTCTTTCCCTAGTAGGGTGGGGTTCTGGGGAAGCAAAGCTCCAGGACACATTGTTGGGGTAGTCTGTCCAGGGAAGTCTGGTCTGCATCCTGCTAGCATCTGGAACCTGGTGGCTGAAAAGAGAGTTAACATACAAAGCCAAACAAATTGTTGACCAATCATGGACCTAAAGGCTGGAATAGCGCAGATAAAGTTGGGGGGGAGGGGTTCCTCCATTTTATAGATAGCTAGTAGGCATATTTTAGTTATATTCCAAAGGGCCTGTAGCGATACTAGTTTTATTTGTTTGTTTGTTTTTCTCTGAGCCTGAAATCTGATATGCAGGTGGATCCTAATTATTATCTGGGGAGGTGATGTCATGGCTGGAAAAGGGACAGAAAGCTGGATCAGGGAAGAGAGTAGCTCCCAAATATGGGAAAGGTGTATAGATAATGTTGACTGTAAACCCCAACGATCTGATGTGATCTGGGGACCATATTCAGCTTAGGAGCCTATGTGACCTCTGCATCCCTGTAGATCTGAGCTCACATTCTGTGGTCGTCAGTAGGGACATTCCAAGCTGCCCCAATGTCGACCCATCTTCCTCGGGTGTAGCATAGAGTATGTTGTCCATCCTCCCTTTGGAGGATGGGGAACATTCTCTACTGTTGTTAATCCATGTTGAGGGCAAGGTCCTATGGGGGGCCCACAAAGGGGTCTATTGTGTTGTTTCTGATAGAGATGACCTGTAACAATGGAGAGAGAGATTTGTTCAAGGTCTAGGCCCATCAAGTCTGTTTGGGAATATCATGATTCCCCAAATAGGGCCCCAGCTGATGGGGTGGCCTGATAGTGACTAAAGAGTCATCATTAAATTATGCTAGCCTCTTGCCCTTATTTAGTTTTTGCAGTCCTTGCTTTGCTATGGTTAGCTTTGGAATGAGTGAAAGAATTAGGTGAGGAGGGTATGTAAGTTTAATTAGATACTATTTCATTATGAACTTTATACTGACTCACTGCAGACTATTGTGTACTTTTGCTTTCAGGTATATATTTTGCCCTAGTTTATGGATAGGTGAGAACATATGCTCTATCTCGTGAGACCTGGTGTATATCTAGACTTTGAGACTTTGTTAGGAAGTGAACCACCTGGAATGGAATTAGAGAATACTAGGAAAGGAAATGTCTCACCCGATTAATGAAGCTGAAGGGCTATCATTCCATACCTGAAGTCTCTGGACACAGTCTGAAGTGAAGCATGTTGAGGTGGTACTCATTGTGTTGATTAGGTTGCAATATTATTTGGTAAGGATTTAGAGAAGCATGCAGGAAAATGCACCCCACCCTAGAGGTTCCAGGACTGGGGGAAATAAAGACTCTATAGTGGAAATGTGAGGTTCCTGCTGTCTTAGGATTCAAGAAGACAATAGATAGTTATTGTTATAATCACATTATTTGGTAATTGGGTTAACTTTGAAAAATCCCTTTGTTAGGATTTGTTGTATCATACCCAACATCACCATAATTTATGTCCTTTAACATTATTTGTATATAGCTGTGCCACCGGTTGCTTCTGTTCTCCCTGGTCTAAGCTTTTGAGAGAGTAAACATATCAAAGACTCAGCCTATGTATTTAAAAAGACTCAGTCTGTGCTTTAAAAAGTTTGAGACATACAATCAATTTTTCCCCTCTCATGTTAATTAGTGATTTGTATGACTAGGAGTGTACATAAACACCATTCGCACCACCAAAAGGCTGTGTCCCATCCCACCCACCCACCCCGCCCCACCCACTCACCCCGCCCCCCCCACTGCCCCAGGAAGCCGAATATTCACCCTCATCTTATGTACATTCCTTAGGGATTTTTTTTTTTTTATTTAAGAAAGGAGACATTAACAAAACCATAGAATAAGAGGGATACAATTCCGCACAATTCCCATAACCCGATTTCCATATCCCACCCCCTCCCCTGATAGTCTTCCCATTCTCTATCTCTCTGGGAGTATGGATCCAGGGTGGTTGTGGGTTGCAGAGGATAGAAGGTCTGGCTTCTGTAATTGCTTCCCCGCTGAACATGGGTGTTGACTGGTCGATCCATACTCCCAGTCTGCCTCTATCTTTCCCTAGTAGGGTGGGGCTCTGGGGAAGCAGAACTCCAGTATATATCGATGGGGTCATCTGTCCAGGGAAGTCTGGTCAGCATCTTGCTGGCATCTGGAACCTGGTAGCTGAAAAGAGAGTTAACATACAAAGTCAAACAAATTGTTGACCAATCATGGACCTAAAGACTGGAATTGTGTAGATGAGGTATTGGGGGGTATTCCCTGCATGCTCTTGTGTACTTCTGCTTTCAGGTATATATTTTTCCCCTAGTTTATGGGCACATGTGAACCTATGCTCTATCTCAGGGGACCTGGACTATATCTAGGTTTGGGGGCTTTATTGGGGAGTGGACCATCTGGAATGGAATTAGAGAATACTATGAAAGGAAAGGTCTCACCCAAGTGATGAAGCTGAAGGGTTGTCATTCCACACCTGAAGTCTCTGGTCACAGTCTGAAGTGAAGCATGCTGGGGTGGCACTCGTTGCGTTGATTAGGTTGCGATCCATGGATGCAATATTATTTGATTTGAATTGAGAGCAGCATGTAGAAAAGTGGGCCCCACCCTAAGGTTCAGGACTGAGGGAAATATAGACTCTATAGTGGAAATGTGAGGTTCCTATTGTCTTAGGGTTCAAGAAGACAATGGATAGTTATTGTTATCGTCACATTATTTGGTGATAGGGTTAACTTTGGAAAGTCCCTTTGTTACCCAACATCTTGTATATAGCTGTGCTACCAGTTGTTTCCTTTCTCCCTGGTCTAGGCTTTTGGGAGAGACAACATATCAAAGACAGCCTATGTATTAAAAAGACAGTCTGTGTTTAAGAAATTCTAGACATATCATCAGTTTATTGCCTCTCATATTAAATAGTGGTTTATATGTTTACACTTTAATAGGATTGTACATAAACACCACTCCCACCACCAAAAGACTGTGTCCCCCCCCTACCCCCCACCATGCCGGGAAGCCCAATGGCCACCCTCCCCTTCACCGCAGGGTTTTTACACTGGTGCCCTGCTCTAGGGATCTTTTTTACTCCTTAGTAGCCAATTCATTTTTGTTCTAATCCTTTGCTATAGAGTCAATATTTCTTGATACTAAATTGCCTTGTTTTAATTTATCATCATCATCATTATTATTGCATTGATAGAACAGAGAAAAATTGAGAGGGGTAGGAAGACAGAGAGAGAGAAAAAAAGAGAGAGAGACACCTACAACACTACTTCACCACTCATGAAGCTTCCCTTATACTGGTGAGGACCTGGGGCTTGAACCCAGATCCTTATGCATGGTAACATGTGCACTCAATCAGATGTGCCACCACCCAGCCCCTACTCTGCTCAAATTACTGTGTGGTTACTTCCTCCTGATTGGACCTAGACTTGTATACTCAAAACAGAAATATATATACTCTCTATGTATTATTCACTAACAGTTGTATTTTTAGGTCTTAACATTAATTGATAAGACTTTTTTTTTTCCCAGCTGTAGTTTTAGCTGAGACTTGGTGCCTGTATGATGATGACTCCACCAGTCCAGTGGTCATTATTTTAAAATCCTGTTTTTTTTAAGTTTTATTTATAAAATGGAAGTATTGACAAGACTATAGGGTAATGTTCCATACAATGCCTACCCCCAGAGCTCCATATCCAATCCCCTATGTTGATAGCTTTCATATTCTTTATCCCTCTAGGAGCATAGACCCAAGGTCACTATGGAGTGCAGAAGGTGGAAGGTCTAGCTTCTGTGATTGCTTTTCTGCTGAATATGGGTGTTGACAGGTAGATCCATACTCCCAGCCTGTCTCTTTCCCTAGTGGGGCAGGGATCTGGGGAGGTGGGGCTCCAGGACACATTGGTGAGGTCGTCTGCCTAAGGAAGTCAGATTGGCATCATGGTATCATCTGGAACCTAATAGTTGAAGAAAAACAGTTAAGATATAAAGCAAAGCAAATTGTTGAGTAATCATGAACCTAAATGCAAGAATATTGTAAATGAAGATTTGGGGTCTCCGTTTTAGAAAATGTTAGTGAAGGTTTATTTTAGGTAGATTCGAAGGGGCCCATGACTTTACTAGTTTTTGCCTGTGCCTGACATCTGATATGCAGGTGGACCCAGGTTATTGTCTGGGGAGATGGTGTCATAGTTGTAAAAAGGACTAGAAAGCTGGATCCAGGAAGAGAGAAGCTCCCAAATACGGGGAAAATATATAAATACTGATAACTGTAAACCCCATCAATTTCATCTGGGGCCCACAGTCTGCACAGGAGCTTCTGTAACTGCTGTATCCCTGTAGGTCTGAGCTCACATTCTGTGGTCACAGCTAGGAACAAAATCCTATTTCTTATCGTGATAGAAAGAAATGGGAAAAGGTGGGGGTGGAGGGGATACTGTTCCACTTCTTGTGAAACTTTCCCTTCTGCAGGTGGGGCCCAGGGGCTTGAACCCAAGTCCTTGCACATGGAGGCATGTGTGCTTTACCAGTGCTCCTGAAAATTTCAAGGTTTTTTTTTTAAATTTTTTTATATTTATTTATTTTTCCATTTGTTGCCCTTGTTGTTTTTTATTGCTGTTTTTATTGATGGCGTCATTGTTAGATAGGTCAGAGAGAAATGGAGAGAGGAGGAGAAGACAGAGGCAGGGAGGGAAAGATAACCTGCAGACCTGCTTCACTGCCTGTGAAGTGACTCCCCTGCAGGTGGGGAGCTGGGGTGCTCGAACCGAGATCTTTAAGCAGGTCCTTGTGCTTTGCGCCACGTGCGCTTAACCCGCTGCACTACTGCCGGACTCCCAATGTCAATTTCTTAAATTCTATTTGCAGGCATACCAAGTAACAGTAAAATCCCCAGGAATAAATCTAAGAAAAATAAACATGTAAGACTTCTTCACTGGAAGAACTACATAACATTGCTGAGAGCAATTAAGACAAATGAAAAGACACACCATCTGTTTTCAATTTCAATATCACTTTACTGAGGAAATGGCAATTTACAGAGATTTTTATTGTCACAAAGGTATATTCCCACACTTTCCCAAGATAGGTATTAGTACAATTAACCCTCAGTCAAACCACCATCTTATCTCACCATTGGGATTTAGGTCACCAACCTCCTCTTAGTCACCCTTCCTTTCCCTTTGGAGTTCCCCAAATCTGCTGTAATAGACTATAGTCTATTGAGGATTCAGTCTGTATTATCCTTTGCTTTGTGAGTGACAGCATCCAGTATTTGTCTTTCTCCTTCTGTCTGACCTTAATATAATTCCCTCTATTCTTTCCATGTTGTAGTAAAGGGGAATGTGTCCTCATTTCTTATGGTTGTGTAGTATTCCATTGTGTGTGTGTATATATATATTACAACTTCTTTAACCATTTGTCTGTTGTTGGGCACTTGGGTTGTTTCCAACTGTTGGCTACTACAAATAACAGTACCACAAACACAGGTCTGTGTAGACCTTTTTGGATAGTTGTTTTTGTGTTCTATGGATACACACCTAGAAGAATTGCTGGATCATGTGGTAGGTTGGTTTTTAATGTTTTAGATAATCTCCAAACTGTTTTCCACATGCATTGCATTAATTTGGATTTCCATCAATAGCATAGAAATTCTCCCTTCTCTCCACATTCTCTTCAGCAAGCACTTATTGTTGTCATTTTTCTTGAGAGTCATGCCCACAGGGTGAGGTGCTATTTCATTTTGGTCTTAATACAAATTTCTCTGATAATCAGTCATTTTGAACATTTGTTTACATGCCTGCTAATCATTTGAATAGCTTCTTTTAAAAAGTATCTACTTAGATCTTTCTCCCATTTTTAATGGTGTTATTTACTATTTTTGTTTGTTTGTTGTTGTAGTTTGTTTTTTGTCACTTAGTTTTATGAGTTCTTCATTTATCTTGGTTACTAGTCCTTCGTCTGACATGTGGCATGTAAATATCTTTTCCCATTCTGTAGGGTGTCTTTCTGTTTTGATGATGGCTCCTTTTACTATGCAGAAGTTTTTCATCTTGCTGTAGGCCCAGTAGTTTAACTTGTATTTTTGTTGCTCCAAAGGTATTTCTAAAATGGATGCCATGTAAGAAACACACTAATTTATAATTAGAAAATTCAACATTTTGAAATGCCAGTTGTACCACCAAGTTATCTATATGTTTAATGAAATTCTAATAATAATTTGAGCAAGATTTTAAAAAATAAATCAGCAATCTAAATCTTAAATTTCTATGGAAATGTAGAAGCCTGGAATAACCAAAACAGCTTTAAAAAATTAAAAGCAGAGGGGTCGGGCGGTGTGGCTCAGTGGGTTAAGCGCATGTGGCGCAAAGCGCAGGGACCGGCGTAAGGATCCCGGTTCAAGCCCCCGGTTCAAGCCCCCGGCTCCCCACCTGCAGGGGAGTCGCTTCAAAGGCGGTGAAGCAGGTCTGCAGGTGTCTATCTTTCTCTCCCCTTCTCTGTCTTCCCCTCCTCTCTCCATTTCTCCCTGTCCTATCCAACAACGAATTGCGTCAACAAGGGCAATAATAATAACCACAACGAAGCTACAACAAGGGCAACAAAAGGGGGGAAAAAATGGCCTCCAGGAGCGGTGGATTCATGGTGCAGGCACCGAGCCCAGCAATAACCCTGGAGGAGGAAAAAAAAAATTAAAAGCAGAGTTACAACCTGACTTCAAGATTAATCAACTAATCAAGACAGATGGGCACTGGCATAAGGAACTACATTAGATCAACAATAGCAAAAGGTCCAAAATAGAACCATATTTAACTGTCATTTGAGAACAAGAGTGACAAAACAACTTAATGAGAAAATAAAAGTTGTGTGATATGTTTTCTTTAAAAACTGAATATTTATATGAAAAAGTCAGTTCACACCTACCCAGAAATTAATTCAAGATGGATAAGAGACCTATATGTAAAAGTTAAAACTATAAAACATTTAGAAAGAAAAGTAAAAGATCATCTTCATGTCTAGAGAACAGGCAAATTTTTCTGAGGACACTGAGAGCAAGAGTCATAAAAGAAAACAATGGTATGTTGCCTTTCACTGAGTTTGAAACTATTACTCAGCAAAGATTACAGTTAAGAACATAGGAGCTGATGGACTGGAGAGATAGTGTAGTGGTTATGTAAAAAGAATTTCATGGCTGAAGCACCAAAGATCCCAGGTGCAATCCCTAGCACCACAGTAAGCCAGAATTAAACAATAAACTGGCCAAAAAAAAAAGTAGGAAGCACAATTTGTAATAGCCAAAACCTGGAAGCAACCCAGGTGTCCAACAACAGATGAGTGGCTGAGCAAGTTGTGGTATATATACACAATGGAATACTACTCAGCTATTAAAAATGGTGACTTCACCATTTTCAGCCCATCTTGGATGGACCTTAAAACATTCATGTTAAGTGAAAGAAGTCAGAAACAGAAGGATGAATATGGGATGATCTCACTCTCAGGTAGAAGTTGAAAAACAAGATCAGAAGAGAAAACACAAGTAGCACCTGAACTGGAATTGGTGTATTGCACCAAAGTAAAAGACTCTGGGATGGGATGGAGTGTGTGGGGGGGAGAATATAGCTCCAAAAAGGATGACAAAGGTCCTAGTAAGGGTTGTATTGTTATGTGGAAAACAGGGAAATGTTATGCATGTACAAACTATTGTATTTACTGTCAAATGTAAAACATTAATTCCTCAATAAAGAAATTAAAAAATTTTTTTAAAGTAGGAAAAGAAAATATGGAAGGAAGAAGGAAAGGAAGGAAGGAAGGAAGGAAGGAAGGAAGGAAGGAAAGAAATAGGGACTGGGGTAATAGAACAAGGCAAAAATAATTATCTTATGGTCCAGTAGTCCCAGGTTCAATTCCATGCACCAGTAGGAAACATAGCTGAGCAGTCCTCTGGTTCCTTTGTGTCCTCCCCCTTTCTCTCTAGACACACCTATGTTCATAGCAGCACAGTTTACAGCCCAACCTTGAGACAACCCAGATGCCTAATGACCAATGAGTTGTTAAGAAAGTTATGGCGGGAACCTGGTGGTGGTAAGCCTGGCTGAGTGCACATGCTACAGTGCTCAAGGACCCAGGTTCGAGCTCCTGGTCCCCAGCTACAGGGGGAAAGCTTTGCAAGTGGTGAAGCAGGGCTGCAGGTGTCTCTCTTCATCTCTATCACCCCCTTCCCTCTCGATTTCTGGCTGTCTCTAGCCAATAAATAAAGGTAGTAACAGGAAAAAAGATTTAAAAAAAAGAAAAAAGAAAAAAAAAGAAATTTATGGTATAGGGGCCTGGGTGGTGATGCACCTGATTGAGCACACATGCTGCAATGTGCAAGGACCTGGGTTCAAGGCCCTAATCCATACCACACTCACTATCAAAGTTCTGTGTTCCCAGCATCCCGTCTTCCAAAGATAACCAGTATAGTTCTCACAAAGTCTTAGAGACAGTTTGTTTACTTCTGTTTGCTGTTGTTTTTGTAAGTTTGTGTGTCCTCTAGATTTCATATTTGAATGAAGCCATCTGGCAGTTATCTTTCATCTCTTTGCTTATTAGCTTGGCATAATCACCTCCAGTTTCACCTATTTTGTCCCAAAAGGACAAAAACAATAATAATCTTTTTTGGTTGCATAGTAGTATTCCATGGGATATATATCCCACAACTTCTTTAGCCAGTCATTTGTCGATGGGCATTTAGGTTGCTTCCACTCTGGCTACTGTAAAATAATGCAGCTATGAACATAGGTGTGCATTTGAATTCATGCTTGCATGTCCTTAGGATAAATGCCTAAGAACAGTATTGCTGGATCGTAAGGTAATTCCATTTTTTTATTTTTATTTACAAAATGGAAACAGTGACAAAACCATAGGATAAGAGGGATATAACTCCACACAATTCCCACTACCAGATCTCAGTATCCCATCCCCTTCCCTGAGAGCTTTCCTATTCTTTATCTCTCTGGGAATATGGACCCAGGGTCATTATGGGGTGCAGAAGATGGAAGATCTGGCTTCTATAATTGTTTTCCCCCTGAACATGGGTGTTGACAGGACAATCCATACTCCCAGCCTGTCTCTCTTCTTCCCTAGTGAGGTGGGGCTCTGGGGAAGCGGAGCCAGGACACATGATGGGGTTGTCTGCCCAGGGAAGTCCAGTTGGCATCATGGTAGCATCTGGAACCTGGTGGCTAAAATAAGAATTAACATATAGAGCCATACAAATTGTTGACTAGGTAATTCCATTTTAATCTGTTTAACAACTCTCCATACAGTCTTCCACAGGGAAGACTGTACCAGTGTGCATTCCCACCAGCAGTGGAACTCAAAAGTCTCTGCACCAGAAGACATCAGGGAGCCAGCCAATAGGCTGTGACTCCCCTCCCCTGATCCAAGCATGGGCTCTCTCCTGCCATCTCTCCTCTTCCTCCCCCCACCTCCATACCATCACTTGAAGTTGCCTTTCCTGCTGCAGCTTTTAGACAGGACACAGACTCCCTCTATCCATGCTATCATCCCCCAACGTGATAGCTTAAGAAGCGCATGCTAGTCATAGAAGACAGAGAATGGCTTAAGCCTAAATGAGAGGAGGAATGAATGGGAAGTTCCTGAAGATTCCAGAAGCTTATACCATGCTGTCCCTGACCTTTATTTTTTCCATCACAAAATGAAGGTCTAAAAGTCTCTCCCTAGCCTAAAGCTGTGACTTGTTTGGTTTTGCTGTTCTCTGCCAACTTTTAATTAGTTGACAGTATTTAGGAAGTGAAAGCTTTCACATTCAAAACCGAATTGTAATCTTCTCTAGAAGAGAGGTTGTTTTTTTTATTCTTTATTATATATTTAATTATTTATTTTCCCTTTTGTAGCCCTTGTTGTTTTTTATTGTTGTTGTAGTTATTATTGTTGTTATCGATGTCATTGTTGTTAGCTAGGACAGAGAGAAATGGAGAGAGGAGGGGAAGACAAAGAACGGGGAGAAAAAGATAGACACCTGAAGACCTGCTTCACTGCCTGTGAAGCGACCTCCTGCAGGTGGGGAGCGGGGGTTTGAAACAAGATCCTTGCACCTGTCCTTGAGCTTTGCACCACGTGCACTTAGCCTGCTGAGCTACCACCAGACTCCCTAGAAGAGAAAATTAAAAAAAAAAAAAAAAAGCAATTTTAGCAGCAGATGATGCACATTTCCTCGTAGCAATGATTGGCAGAAATGACTCTCCCTTTTCCAAATGGATCATGTAGCCCCCATCTCTCACCAGTTCTAGTTCTGTCACCGACACCCTCACACAGCCTGCTCTATCTGCTTAGGTCTCATTCAAGACCCCGGGGGCATTCAAGCATTTATTCCCTGTCCTAGTGTCTCAGGCCTCTGTCCCAACTCTCCTTCAGAGAGACCAGTTATCTCTGCTCAAGAATTATTGTGTCTTTCTACAATGTTGTAGACTCTATTCACTCAAATCACACAAAACAAGCTCATTAGTTTGAACTTACATCAGTGAACCAACAGCTGGACTGTGTGCTTTCTTTGTCATGCACATGACTCAGGTTCAAGTCTGACCCCTACACTGCCCTGGAAGAAGTATTAATACTTCTATCTCTCTCTGTGTGTGTGTGTGTGTGTGTGTCTATCTAGCTGAAAAAGCCAACTTGGAAGGGTAAGGTCTTCACTACAAGAAATAAATAATAAAAATAAATTTTAAAATAAAAATTAACTTACATAAGTAAGAAGTGGCACAACAGGAGGGAAGGACAAGGTAACATTGTCCCAGATGGGGAGGAGCTGGAAATAGATCCTCAGTCCTTGAGGCAATGTCAGCCGGGCTTCAGATGTCAGAGATTCAAAAACTCTGGATGGTAAATGGGTGACAGTGTGCAAAGTGGTGTCTAACCAGTGCAGTTTTTACACTTTTTTCTACTGGGTAGAATTTCAAGGCACCCAATAGGTATGTATTAGACAAACATAAATTGCTATAACCATTGCGGATGTGGGTGGGGGTGGGGGTGGATTCACTGTTACCCCCTTTGGGCACTTATACTTCTAGCTTGCCTGTGAAAATATTCATAAAGACAAGCTTTCAAAATGAAGTGACTTATGTCTTATACACTAGTAGATGGGGCTGAGCATACAATATAAGGAAGGCCAGCTGAATAACTATAGAGGCCTGCAGAAGAAGTAGGTTGAGTTGGGAGAAAGTGAGTTTCACTTTTCGCAGTGAAGATTTCTAGGCTCAGACAGATCAAGTCCCTTCTGACCTTGCAGTGTCCACTGCTATAAGCAAAATGCTTCTGGGCTTCACAAATAGCTAAAAGCCCCACAGAGTAGAAAAAACCCCAATGGCAGCTGTTTGGCTCTGTTTGGATGGGAAAGAGATTAGGGGAGAGTTTGATTGAACTCAGTGTTCACATCCCATGTACTCCCCTAACTTACTGTCAGTCAAAGCCAAGTCAGAGCTGTACCGGGAAGGGGGTGGGTTGGGGGGGGGGGTGTTGGTCTGCTAAGGTTCTGGAAGAGGACTAGTGCCCTTCCCCTTCATGAAGCTGAACAAATCTACAATTGACTCCCTTCTTACCCAGAAAGCAACTCCCTCCTACAACAGGAGAACTGGAGGTGCCCTTTGCTAAGAGCAGAGTCAAAGAGTGTGGTGGTGGAGTTGGGGGCACTGAAACAAGGACAGAATGGGAAAACACAAAGTAAAGCCTGAACTGTTTGGTGTTTTGTTCCAAAGCAAAGGATTCTGGGAAAGAGGGTAGGAAGGGGCTCAGTGTAAGGAAGTGAGGGGGGGTTTGGGTTTCCAGTGCATGATGGTGGAAAATGACCTAAGTTGGGGCAACAGTGTTTTACAGACACCAATCATGGGGGGATGAGAAAGTGCACCCATGTGTACTCCTCCCCCAATAAAATGATTTAAAAAATTATAGAACAACTTTTCTGGTTTCAACTTGTCTCTGACAGAAAGGACATAGATTTTAATATAAGATCTAAGAGTCATTATGTTTAATAAACTGCAAAAGAATGTGCTTTTGGCTGGATGCATGATGGGCTTTGGGATAAAAGGATTTTTTTTTCTTTTTCCTTTTTCCTTTCTCTCTTTTTTTAAAAGAGAGTTAGACATGAATTTAACAGAGGGCTGGAATTCAAATCCCACTAGTCTACCAAAATATTCTCTAAGCAGTTGGGAGCCATCACCCTAACCCCATCACAGATACTGTACAAAAAGGACAGATTAAAGGCTTTTCCCACTCCCTTTCCATCCAAAATGAAAACATTTATGGCAAAGACCCTTTGTATAAGCCAAGTGATACATAGCCTCCATGCAATGGGACATCACTTAGACACTGACAAGTCCCATTCCCCAAGCCGGGAGGGGGCGGGGGATGCCTCGCTGACTGTGCAGGGAACCTACCTCCAGGGGTCAAGAACAGGAATATTTTATCCTGTCCACCCCCACTTCCCAGTAAAGGGATATTTCATTCTCCTTCTTTCCGGGCTCATTGGAATCTGAAGTCTAGACAGTCTTTAGATAACAACCATTAAGGACAGCAAATGGGGTTACATAGGCCTTCCCAAGATAAGCAGGGCCTGGGCTTTTCTCTTAAGGTTTCTGAAAAGCTCTCATAAAGCCCCTTCTGATGTACAGCTAAGGGAAGAGTAGCAGGGTGTTTCCGGATGCTGGGATACATTTGACTCATCCTCCTAGCCTTCATTCAGTTCGTAGAAACAAGGCAGAAAGAAACTGTCCTTTCCAGTCAAACTTGTCCAGAAACAAATGCAAAGATGATCATGGAAAAGACGGTGTGGGGCGGGGGAGATAGCACAATGGTCATGCAAAGAAACTCTCATGCCTCAGGCTCTAAAGTCCCAGGTTCAATCGCCTGCACCATAAGCCAAAGCTGATCAGTGCTCTGGTGAAAATAATAAATAAAAAGGAAAAACAGTGTGTACCAGTGTTTCATTCCTTATGTCTTTCCTTAAGCTAGTACTTATCAGGTGTGTATTGTGCAGCAGGCATGTTACTGGACATAGACCACACAGCTGTAAATAGATCTGATGGGATCCTTTTCTCAAGGGCCAGAAAAATATCTCACTTGGATCGTGCAGTGCGCTGTGTTGCCATGTGCACAATCGATCCAGGTTCGAGTCTGGCCCCTACTTCATGTAAGGAAGCTTTCGTGCTATAATCTCTCTCCCTCTCCTTCTCCCTTTCCCTCTCTCTCTCCCTCTCCCTTTCTCTTTCCCCTTTCTTTCTCTCTACCTCTCTTTCAAAAGAAAAACAGGTGTAAACCAATATTACCCAATCAAAAACTATGAATGAATGCATAAATGAATGAATGAATGAATGAATGAATAACAGAGAGAGAAGGAACTATTCTCCTGAAACTGACAGTCCTATTAGGAAATATTCATTTAGGTTGGGCAATGACTCAGTTCTGGTAATAAAACAATGGAATGTAGCTGTTCTAGCTTTCCTGTTTGTCCCCTCAAGCAACTAACTGTGCCTTCATTCCCAAGTCCACACTGGTCTGGAGCTCAAAGTAGCTGAGTTATTACCATTCCAGAGAGACTATACACTCCTTTCCACTAAACCTTTCACCGCCACCACTGGTCACTTAAATCTAGAATGGCATCTTGTGGGCCCTCCCAGGACCTTGCCCTCACCATAAAGCAATGACGGTAGGGGTATCCCCAGTCTACGAAGGGAGGCTGGTGTATCTTTCCCTGTCACTCAGAAAACACTAGTCCTGAAATAAGTGCAGCCGGCAATATTTCCAGTTGTGACCATGAGCTATAAGCTCAGACCAATAGGCACTTACAGGTTACGCAGGCTCTGCTGCTAAATATATATGTATGTGTGTATGTGTGTGCGTGTGTGTGTGTGTGTGTGTGTGTGTGCGCGAGAGAGAGAGCGCCCTGGAGTAGGTAGATGGAGGTAAATAGTTTATTTTAGTCACAGAATTTTTTTTTAAGAACAGGAGCTATTCCCTGCCCTAATCCAACTTTCTAGCCCTTTTTTTTCTACTCTGACACCATTCTCTCAGACAATAGTCTTTATTTATTTATTTATTTAAGAAAGGAGACATTAACAAAATCATAGGATGGGGGGTTACAACTCCACACAATTCCTGCCACCCAATCTCCATATCCCATCCCCTCCCCAATAGCTTTCCCATTCTCTATCTCTCTGGGAGCATGGACCCAGAGTCATTGTGGGTTGCAGAAGGTGGAAGGTCTGGCTTCTGTAATTGCTTCCCCGCTGAACATGGGCATTGACTGGTTGATCCATGCCGGGATAGCCTGAGGGTACTTCTTCCCGAGCTAGTGCTCTCTGGGTTGGAGAGAACTCAACTGGAGCTGATCTAGGCTGCTGTGTGGGAGAGGGATCAGGAACACGTGCTGCACCAACTTCCGCAGGAGATACACTCTGGAACTCTCGGAGCCGGAAAGCAATTTCCAAGTGTCTTTAATCAGAAGAGCAGCTGTTTTTATACTCTCCAAGTAGGGTGGAAACAGGATGTGATATAGAGAGGGTGGAGAGAAAAGTGACTGGTGAAAATCAGAGTGTGACAAGGAGGGGGCGGAACAGGCGAGAATCCTATAACTGAACCACCAATGCCCTGGAGTGCTTTATGTAAAAGTGATTTATGTAAATAGACCAAACCTTTGGATCAGTAAATCCCTATATAGGCATATAGATAAGAAGAAGCCAGGGGGAGATGGCAACTACCCAACATCTCCCCCTTTCTTTTTAACTTTTTGCCATAGTATCAGGAGTGTGGGGCACTTTGTGAGGCAGGGAGACTGATAAGAGGCACACCTTTTTTGGGGTTCTACTGTCCCTCCTTGCTCAACCTCTCCGTGGAGAGAGAGACTAACAGGATTGACACACCCCTCAGGCTCAAGCCCTTCCAAGCTCAACCATATCCTCACAATTCCCCAACATCTTCCTCTTACTTAATGACCATATATAACTGGGTCAATGTCTGTAAAAGGCTTCATCTCTGTCAGGGGAATAGCAGTGTAGGGGTGAACGGAAACCTGTTGGGAAGAAAGCAGAATGATAGTGTGTAAGTGTCTTTAAAAAGAACTAGCACAAGACGGAGGGATAAGTAAGAGTAGCAAGAGACAGAGTGAGCCTGATGGGTGGAGGAGTGGGGGCCTGATAAGCCGAGGGGCTAGAGGGGTGATCTGGCATTGCAAAATCCCGAGTCAGCCTGCTACAGTCATTCTTCAAGAAGTCCAGGAGTATAAAAGGAGTGTCCAGCAAGTTCTATAGAAGCATCAGTCCAATGTCAACGGCCAGGAAATAAATGCCACACGTCTATCTTGATGGAGGAGGACGGCCACCGGAACTTTTCTTCTCTGTAGAGAGTGACCTGGAACCGCCAAAACATGATGGGCGAAACAGAAGCAGGAAGAGCAGACACCGATGGTTGAGAGAAAGGCAGTAGGAAAGTCTTGTCCTTCGGAGTCTGTGAATCAGGTTCTCCAGATCGTGTCAGGTCACATCGTGGGTTTCTGGGGATGGCTGTAATTGTGGGTGATGTCAGAGGTCAGGGGTCCAAGATGGATTTCTGGGGATTCTATATGAGCAGATGCTTCTTTATGCGAAGGCTTGTCATAGCTGTAGTCAATTACTTATGAAAAAACTTTGTAACAAATTAGAAGTTTACTACAATTGATAACTCAATGATTATAACTGGTTTAGGTATCTTTATAATTTTGTGTAAAGGTCATCTTACGTGACCTCATGTAGCAGTCTTTATATAGCAAAGTTTTCATACCGAGTTTAAGTTACATATATTGATTCTTGACTATTTTTACATTGGGTTTTTAAGCAAACTCAGGTTACTAGAGTTAACACATTTTAGTGACATTTTTTTTTTTTGGTACATTTACAATATCAGATTGATGCCAAATTTGTTGTGGATTAATTTCCACAAGATAGCTTACAGGACATTTTTGGGGGCCCTCCAAAAATGTCCTGTATAGAGAATTTGTATTTTAACTTAGGAGATGATGAATTGTCACATTGAATATTTAGAGTTTTACCTTAAACACTCAGTTACTTAAATGAATTGATTTTACCTCTTCTCGTAAAAATGTAACTTCGAAGTTACGATTTAACTGTCAAGTTAATGTTTACCAAACTTGAAACACGCATATTAAA
The DNA here is from genome assembly GCF_950295315.1 of Erinaceus europaeus. Classification (NCBI taxonomy): domain Eukaryota; kingdom Metazoa; phylum Chordata; class Mammalia; order Eulipotyphla; family Erinaceidae; genus Erinaceus; species Erinaceus europaeus. The sequence goes on along the minus strand of NC_080163.1, from coordinate 62,393,716 downwards.
TATATAGTTTATAACACACAGGAGGAGAAAAACTTGTAAATAAGATATATCATTTCAAATGTGAATTTAGAACTACTGTCATAGTTGAACCATCTTTACTCACACAGTTTAAGACTAAACATTTCATATTGATATCAAGACTTAAAAAAGAAATCAAAAGGGGGAATGAACAATTTTTGGACTGTTTCTGGACGTCTCCAGAAACCATGGCTGCGTCCAGCCGTTTGATATAAAGTCAGTTAACTTTCAGAGTACTCTGAGCACAATGGGTCATACAAAAATTTTGGTCACTCAACTCACTCAATTTTTTTTTTTTTCACTCACTCACAAAACACAACTGGCCAGTCATAGCATAAGACATTCATTCGGGGGGGGGGGGGAGAGTTCTGTGAATCAGATTTTTTTTTTTTTTTGATTCTGCCATGCTGTATTATGGATCCTGGGGTGCATCCTGTAGCCAGTCCTCTTGCAGCCAGTCTTCTTGCAGTGTTTCTTGTTCTTCAGGGATATCAGCACCATCATGTGGGTATTGCCGGACATGGCGGGCAGGAACCCAAACAGGCTTGGAGTAATTTTGTGGAAAAATACATGCGAAACCCCTCCCCATAGTCAACAGGGGGTCAGGTCCTTTCCAAATTTTATCAAGTGGGTCTTTCCATTTGACTTTAATAGCTGGGAGGGTGGGTGGTGTTTGCCAATGAAGAATTATAGGAGGTTGGTCGGAGTTTTTGTAAATATTAAAGAGATTTAATGTAGTTAAGGCTTTTGCCAGCTGGATATTAGGGGGGTACATTTCTCCTTTTTCTTTATTTAATTGAGCCTTAAGAGTTTGATGGGCCCTCTCAACAATGCCTTGTCCCTGTGGATTATACGGAATGCCTGTAGTATGAGTAATGTTCCAGAGGGAACAAAAATCTTTAAATTGTTTGCTGGTAAAAGCAGGTCCATTATCCGTTTTAAGTTGAAGAGGTAAGCCCATTACAGCAAAACAGGAGAGCATATGGCTTATAAGCTTTTTTGAGTTTTCTCCAGTCTGAGCTGTAGCCCACATAAACTTAGAGAAGGTATCAATTGAGACGAACACATATTTTTGTTTGCCAAAGTTAGGTATGTGGGTAACATCAATTTGCCAAAGAGCGTTGGCTTTTAAACCTCAAGGATTAACCCCCAGAGTCTGAATAGCAGGTGTTTTGATTAGACCTGCACAGGAGGAACATGTAGCAAGAATACGTTTTAACTGTGGCAGAGGAATATCAGGAAATCGAGCTCGAAGACCTTTAAGATTAACATGGGTTAGGGAATGAAAGTCAGCAGGATTAGAGACAGAGGCTAGGAGAATTCCTGTGGAGGCAAGGCGGTCAGCTGCAGCATTTCCTTCGGACAGGGGACCAGGAAGAGGGCTGTGGGAACGTAGGTGCTGAACATACAGTGGATGGGTTCGAGAACAGAGCATAGAGGCAATTTGAATTAAAAGAGGAGAAAGTGGGTTGTCATCAATTTTTACATAAGATCGAGCAAGCCATGGAAGTAAGTTAACAGTATACACACTGTCAGAAAAAAGGTTGAAGGATTCTGGTACAGCTTTTAATGCAAGGAAAACAGCATAAAGTTCTTTGTACTGAGGGGAATTATCAGGAAGTTCAGTAAAGAGAGGTTTGGGGTATTGCTGGTCTGGATAATATATAAGGGCAGCAGCTCCCTTTTTTCCACCATCAGTGAACACTGTAGGAGCAGAGGGGATGGGATCTCGAGAGAAAAGTTTAGGTACTAGTAGAGGCAACAGAGGTAAAGAAGCTATCAAATTATTAGAGGGAAAATGATTATCTAATTGTCCTGGAAAACCCATTAAACTTATGGCAAAACGAGAATGGTGGCGTATGAGCCATTCTGTATCAGTGAGAGAAAAGGGAAGAATGATTGAATCTGGTTCCCTTCCTAAGACCTGAACCGATCTGTTTCTTCCTTGGCGAACCATAAATGCTAAGGCATCAATCTCGGTAAGGAGTCTTGGAGCTCCGCCTACTGGCGTATGAAGCCATTCGAGAACGCCATGTTTCTGCCACAATGCCCCCACTACCGTGGGGGTGGAGTTAAAGATTAGAAGATTTACTGGAGAGGAGGGGGAGAATCGAACGAGGTGCATGTCCTGGAGAGCCTGGTTAACTTTTTCCAGAGCCAAGGATGCTTCGGGGGTTAACATACGCTTTGAGGAGGGCTGTTTGTTTCCTTTTAACAGATCGAACAGTGGTTGCAGGCAGCTCGTAGGCAGATAAAGATACTGCCTAAGCCAATTCAAATTTCCAAGAAAACTTTGTAAAGAAGCAAGAGTGAGATTAGAAGGAAAAGTAACACAAGGTTTTAAAGGACGAATCTGCGTTAGGGAAATCTCTGAGCCTAAGAAAGATATTGGAGGGATTAGCTGTATCTTCTCAGGAGCTACATTAAGTCCACTTCTCTTTAAGGCAGGGATTAGAAAATCACGTAGGGCGGAGAGATCTGTATCTAATTCTCCCCATATTAACACGTCATCCATATAATGAAAAACCTTAAGGCCCTTATGAATATATGGAAAAAGGGCAGATTTAACAACCTCTTGACAAATAGTAGGACTATTAGCCATGCCCTGGGGCAGTACCACCCATTCAAATCTATCGGCAGGGCTGGCATTATTAATAGAAGGAACAGAGAAAGCAAAACGTTTACAATCTTGTGGGTGTAAGGGAATAGAGAAAAAACAATCCTGTATATCAATAGCTATGATTGGAATTCCTGTGGGAATTGCGGAAGCAAGAGGCAAACCCCTTTGGGGGGAGCCCCAAACCTGCATGGTTTTATTAACTGCACGAAGATCTTGGAGGAGGCGCCATTTTCCTGAGCGCTTTTTAATTACAAAGACTGGAGTATTCCATGGGCTCCGAGAATGACGAATGTGTCCCAACGATAACTGCTCTTGGACGAGTTTTTTTAAAATTTCTAGCTTCTCCCTAGGCAAAGGCCACTGTTCCACCCAGACAGGCTCATTAGAAAGCCAATCTAAGCGGGGAGTTCTGTTACGAACAGTGGCAGTTAGTATTGGGGGTGCTGGTTGGGTCTAGCAGTCTCACAGGAGTGAGTGTGGTGTCCTGCAGAGGTGTCTGAGGATATCACTACATCTAAAGATTCCAGCAAGTCTCTTCCCAATAAATTGGTGCTTATATCAGCTATTAAAGGCTGAAAGCGTCCGGTAGTCCCTTCTGGATCTTCCCACACAAGGGAATCTCGTGTGCGGAATGCCTGAGTCAATCCTCCAACACCATGTAAGCGTGGTCCTGGGAGGAGTTCCCAACTCTGGGGAACCTCTGCTTGTCTTAATATTGTCTTATCTGCTCCCGTGTCAATCAAACACTTAAAAGGAATATTACCAATCTTTACTGTCATAGTTGGGTGACCCCTTTCTAAAACAGGGGTGGTCCATAAAATCTCAGGCTCTGAATTTGAGCTGTTCTCTTGCTCCAGCCGGTTATTTCTATGCTGGAAGTTCCCACATACCACGGGTTCCTCCTTCTGCTCACCCTCTGTTATTGTTACTTGGCGTGGTGGGTATAGCGACGGATTGGGTCCCAAGCTGGGCTTCTGTTTGTGGAAGAAGGGCACAGCACCAAGCGGGCGACCTGCTTCCTTCCCTCTTGGGGGCGGGGCTAAGGGAAGCCCCACACCTAGTTTAAATCCCTGTTTACATTTGGCAGAGGCGTGCCGTTCCTATGGAACCTTGACCAACAATCTCTCCTCCAGTGAAATCCTTTCTGGCATCTTGGACAAGGCATTCGTGGTCTCTGATTCCCTGTCTGGAGGCGGGGTTGCCCTGATTGGAGGCGGGGTTGCCCTGACTGGAGGTGGGGTCGCCCTGACTGGAGGCGGGGTCGCGGTCTATTTTCTGGACATTGGTTACGCCAATGCCCTTGGCGACCGCACTGAAAGCAAGCTCCTTTTTGCTTATGTAAGGTAGCTGCATAGGCCTGTAACATAGGTCCTTGAAAAGAGCTTGATCTGAGATCCTGTGTAGCTAGAATCCAAGTATCTGGGTGTTCATTTTTAAGAGTGATACAGGCCTGTCGAAAATGCGGAAGCATTCCATCCCAGACTATGGATCGCAGAAGGAGAAAACGAGCGTCAGGATTATAAATCTTCCTTTCCAAACTCGACTGGACCCTGGCAATGAATTTAGCGAGGGATTCATCAGGTTCTTGTTGCAGGGAGAGAATGGGGGCTGAGGCTGCTCCCATGGGTGGTGTTAATCGCTCCCATGCTTTTAATGCACACAGGCGTACTTGATCAAAATACCCCGCTGGAAACTTGGCTTCCGCCTGTTGAATCCCTGTTTCTAATTGGCCTGTTCCAAACAATGCATCAAAATTACCCTCTGGCTGATTTTGAATATTTTTCCGCGATTGTTGTAAACATTCATCGCGAAAGAATGCCTCCCATTGCAGGAAGAGGGGGCCTGGGAGCGTAGCACGAGTCACATCTCTCCAATCTTGAGGGGTATTAAGGTTCTGAAGCAGGCCTTGTAAAATGGACCTGGTCCATGGGGCATGAACACCGTCATCTTTGATAGCCTGGCGTAGTTCCTTCAGGTCTGTGGCGCAATATGGATACCAGGCCTGAGGTTTTTGTCTATTGGGGGCAACATTGACCGGAAATGTGTGGACTTCCTCTGATAAGTGTGTAGTGGTAGGAGGAGTCACTGAAGTGGAAGCTTCTGGACAAGTGGCCGAAGAAGTGGTTTTGGAGGCTACAGGAGAATTCGGACATGTGTCTATCAAAACAGGGTGGGGTGAAGAAGCAGCCGTGGAGGCAGCAGGAGGTTCCGGACACGTTTCTGCCAAAATGGGGGTGGCCGAAGAAGTGGCTGTGGAGTCCAAAGGAGAATTCGGACACGTGTCTGCCAAAATAGGGGCCTCAGGGCAAGATGCCAAAATAGGGGCCTCAGGGCAAGATGCAGAGGAATTAGGGTGGGTCAAGATCACAACAGGCCTTTGCTTCTTCTTGTTTTTAAGGTGCTGGTTAAGTTCTATGATTACTTCCTTTATCTCTTGGACCTCAGCCTCTAATTTCTTAAGCCTTTTGAGAGGTTGCCCTATATATCCCTTAAAAGCTGCTATGATGATCAACAGGATATAAGGTGAAGCCCCGAGAAAAATGTCCCAGATATATAAAAATTGTATACTGGAAAAAGAATGCAGGATTTGGAAAAGATTTTCCATGGTGGAAAGATCTCCGGAAAACAATAAAAAAGAAAAAAAATCACAGTGCCTTAACAGAATATTGCAGATACCCAAAAGGTGTGTACTTATCTAAGATGTCTTCTTGTAAATCTGCTGCTTACGGGTCCCTGTTCCGGGCGCCAGATGCCGGGATAGCCTGAGGGTACTTCTTCCCGAGCTAGTGCTCTCTGGGTTGGAGAGAACTCAACTGGAGCTGATCTAGGCTGCTGTGTGGGAGAGGGATCAGGAACACGTGCTGCACCAACTTCCGCAGGAGATACACTCTGGAACTCTCGGAGCCGGAAAGCAATTTCCAAGTGTCTTTAATCAGAAGAGCAGCTGTTTTTATACTCTCCAAGTAGGGTGGAAACAGGATGTGATATAGAGAGGGTGGAGAGAAAAGTGACTGGTGAAAATCAGAGTGTGACAAGGAGGGGGCGGAACAGGCGAGAATCCTATAACTGAACCACCAATGCCCTGGAGTGCTTTATGTAAAAGTGATTTATGTAAATAGACCAAACCTTTGGATCAGTAAATCCCTATATAGGCATATGGATAAGAAGAAGCCAGGGGGAGATGGCAACTACCCAACAGATCCATACTCCCAGTCTGCTTCTCTTTCCCTAGTAGGGTGAATTTCTGGAGAAGCGGAGCTCCAGGACGCATTGGTGGGGTCTTCAATCCAGGGAAGCCTGGCCGGCATCCTGATGGCATCTGGAACCTGGTGGCTGAAAAGAGAGTTAACATACAAAGCCAAACAAATTGTTGAAGAATCATGGACCCAAAGGTTGGAATAGTGGAGATGAAGTGTTGGAGGGTACTCACTGCAAACTCTAGTGTACTACTGCTTTCAGGTATATATTTGCCCTAGTTTATGGATACTTGTGAACATATGCTCTATCTCCTGGAACATGGTCTATATCTAGGTTTTGGGACTTTGTTAGGAAGTGAACAACCTGGGATGGAATTAGAGAATACTATGAAAGGAAAGGTCTCACCTGAGTGATGAAGCTGAAGGGTTGTCATTCCACACGTGAAGTCTCTGGATACAGTATGAAGTGAAGCATGCTGGGGTGACACTCGTTGCATAGATTAGGTTGCAATCAGTGGATGCAATATTATTTGATAAGAATTGGGAGAATCATATGGGGAAGTGAGCCCTACCCTAGGGTCCCAGGACTGGGGGAAGTTTAGACTCTATAGTGGAAATGTGAGGTTCCTGCTGTCTTAGGGTTCGAGAAGACAATGGATAGTTCCTGTTATCATCACATTATCTGGTAATTGGGTTAGCTTTGAAAAGTCCCTTTGTTAGACATACAATCAATTATTCCCCCTCTCATATTAATTAAATAGTGATTTATATTACTACAATATAATAGGTGTGTACATAAACACCATTCCCATCACCAAAAGATTGTGTCCCAGCCCACTCACCTCCACCCCCCCACCCCTCCGCCAGCCCAGGAAGCCGCATGTCCACCCTCCCACTCACCACAGGGTTTTTACTTTGGTGCCCTACTTTCAATTTAGTCAGATCCTGCCTTTAGTTTCCCTTTCTGATCTTCTTTCTCAACTTCTGTTGATGAGTGGAATCATCCCATACTCATCTTTGTCTTTCTGACTTAGCTCACTTCACATAATTCCTTCTAGCTCTGACCAAGATGGGTCAGAGAAGTTGAGTTCATTGTTCTTAGTAGCTGCATAATATTCCATTGTGTATATATACCACAGCTTTCTCAGCCACTCATCTGGTGTTGGGCACCTGGGTTACTTCCAGGTTTTAGCTATTATGAATTGTGCTGCTATAAACATAGGAGTACACACATCTTTTTGGTTGGGTGTTATGGAGTCCTTGGGGTATATCCCCAGGAGAGGAATTACTGGGTCATATGGAAGGTCCATGTCTAGCCTTGTGAGAGTTCTCCAGACAGCTCTCCACAGAGGCTGGACCAATTTACATTCCCACCAGCAGTGCAAAAGGGTTCCTCTGTCCCCACAGCCTCTCCAGCATTTGTTGCTGCTGTCCTTTTTGATGTATGCCAAACTACAGACCAATATCTCTGATGAACATAGGTGCCAAAATATTAAACAAGATCTTGGCCAACCGGATACGGCAGCATATCAAAAAGATTGTTCATCACGACCAAGTGGGATTTATCCCAGGAATGCAAGGTTGGTTCAACATAAGTAAGTCAATCAATATCATTCACCACATCAATAAAAGCAAAGCCAAAAACCACATGATTATCTCAATAGATGCAGAGAAAGCCTTTAACAAAATCCAACACCCATTCATGCTCAAAACCCTACAAAAAATGGGAATAGATGGGAAATTCCTCAAGATAGTGGAATCCATATATAGCAAATCTACAGCCAACATCATACTCAATGGACAGAAGCTGAAAGCATTCCCCCTCAGATCGGGGACTAGACAGGGCTGTTCACTGTCACCATTACTCTTCAACATAATGTTGGAAGTTCTTGCCATAGCAATCAGGCAAGAGAAAGAAATCAAAAGGAATACAGATTGGAAGGGAAGAAGTCAAACTCTCACTATTTGCAGATGATATGATAGTATACATAAAAAACCTAAAGAATCCAGTAGAAAACTACTGGAAGTTATTAGGCAATATAGCAAGGTGTCAGGCTACAAAATCAATGTAGAAAAATCAGTGGCATTTCTTTATGCAAACACTAAATCTGAAGAAGAACACATCCAGAAATCACTTCCATTCACTGTTGCAGCAAAATCAATAAAATACCTAGGAGTAAAGCTGACCAAAGAAGTGAAAGACTTGTATACTGAAAACTATGAGTCACTATTCAAGGAAACAGAAACTGATACCAAGAAATGGAAAGACATCCCATACTCATGGATCGGAAGAATAAATATCATCAATGAATATTCTCCCCAGAGCGATATACAAATTTGATGTGATATCCATCAAAGTTCCACCAAACTTCTTTAAGAGAATAGAACAAAAGCTACATTCATTTATCTGGAACCAGAAAACACCTAGAATTGCCGAAACCATCTTGAGGAAAAAAAACAGAAATGGAGGCATCACACTCCCAGACCTCAAACTTTATTATAAAGCCATCATAATCAAAACAGCATGGTACTGGAACAAAAATAGACACACAGACCAGTGAAACAGAATTGAAACCCCCACACCTATGGACATCTAATCTTTGATAAGGAGGCCCAAAGTATTAAATGGAAGAAGGAGGCTCTCTTCAATAAATGGTGCTGGGAAAACTGGGTTGAAACATGCAGAAGAATGAAACTGAACCACTTTATCTCACCAGAAACAAAAATCAACTCTAAATGGATTAAAGACCTGTATGTTAGACCAGAAACAATGAAATACTTAGAGGAAAACATTGGTAAAACACTTTCCCACCTAAACCTCAAGGACATCTTTGATGAAACAAACCCAATTGCAAGGAAGACTAAAGCAGAAACAAACAAATGGGACTATATCAAATTGAAAAGCTTCTGCACAGCCAAAGAAACTGTCACACAAACAAAGAGACCCCTCACAGAAATATCAAATTGAAAAGCTTCTGCACAGCCAAAGAAACTATCCCACAAACAAAGAGACCCCTCACACAATGGGAGAAGATCTTTACATGCCATACATCAGACAAGAGACTAATCACCAAAATATACAAAGAGCTCAGCAAACTTAGCACCAAAAGAGCAAATGACCCCATCCATAAATGGGCAGAGGATATGAACAGAGCATTCACTCCAAAAGGCTAACAAACATATGAAAAAGTGCTCCAGGTCACTGATTGTAAGAGACATGCAAATAAAGACAACATTGAGATACTACCTCACCCTGGCATACATCTCAGACAATATCTAACTTCAAGCAGGGGAGAAGTGATAGGACAGAGATAAGAAGGCTCTGCACTCCAGCTCCATCAGCACCCAGAGAGAGAGAAGGAAAAGGAGAGGGACATATGGAGGTAGTTATGTTGTCATGAGTGGCTTGGAGGGGAAGAGAGGATTGAATCAGGAGAAACAGGGGGAAATTATGTATAAATGTGGACAGGTAATTGTAAAGAAGTTGGTTGGCCATGTCTGCAACCTTAGGGAAACTGTGGTGGATTGCAGTGGGGAGAGTGAAGATTCAGAACTCTGGTGGTGGGAATGGTGTCAACATGTAATTCTGTAATATAAAGATAAATAAATAATTCAAAAAATTTTTTAAAGTAAACAAATGGGGAAAAAATGTCAGTCCAGAGTGAAGACCCAGCAAGGAAAATAAAGCAAGCAATTTGACCAGGTTGACTCAGACTCAGGCAGATTTTCAGATGGGTCTTTTACTGCCATTTTTTGACACCGGAAGCTAGAAACTCGATCAAGTTACTAACCTAACAACAGAGGCCTAATCTAGAACTTCCCTGGGTCAGCGAGAGGCAAGAAAAGCAGCTTATTGTTGTGGCATCTCTCTTTCCTCAACTTGGAAAGCAGTTTGTGCCTGGATCCCAGAACCTCTGATGAAAAGACTCAACCGTGAATCCCGAAGTGGTTCCCTAGAACAAAAGTTGGAGTCTGATTCCTCCTCTTCTCTTGTCAAGTTGTGGCTTTGTGGAGCCTGGTCTGCTGGTGAAAATGTCAACATTGCTCACATCAAGAGGAGAAAGCTCATTCCTCCAGCAAAGAAAGCCCCACATTCCAGTAGATCAATGGTGGTCTGGGAAGTTGTTTGCTGGTCAGAGAGGAGCGATGCACTTCCTTTCTTGACCTTGAGACCCAGTGTGCCTGCTCTAACGTAGAGACCAGGTAAGACAGGCGGGTCTTCTTTCTCCCACAAAGGCTTTCTAGGAATCAACTAGCCTTGAGTCCATATTCTCAGTTGCTGCTGAAGTAATGAAAACTAGGGCTTGAGACTGGATGGTGGCACACTCAGTAGAACACACATTACAGTGCTGTAGGACATGGGTTCAAGCCCCTGGTCCCCACCTGCAGTGGGAAAGCTTCACTAGTAGTGAAGCAACGGTGTAGATGTCTCTCTTTCTCCTTTTTTTTTTATCTCCCCTTCCCTTCTCCATTTTTCTCTACCCAATTAATATGCAGACAAATAAGATTTTAAAATATTTAAAAATAGGCGGGGCTGAGCAGTAGCACAGCAGGATAAGTGCACATGGTACAAAGCACAAGGACCAAAATGAGGATACCAGTTTGAGCCCCCAGCTCCCCACCTGCAGGGGGGTTGCTTCACAAGTGATGAAGCAGGTCTGCAAATATCTATCTTTCTCTCCTCCTCTCTGTCTTCCCCTCCTATCTCAATTTCTCTCTGTCTTATCCAACAACAACAACAGCTATAACAACCACAAGGGCAACAAAAAGGGAAAAATAGTTTCCAGGAGCAGTGGATTCGTAGTGCTGGCACCAAGCCCCAGTGATAACCTTGAAGGCAGAAAAAAAAATGTGTGTGTGTGTGTTTGTGCGTATGTATTTAAAAATAAAATATTAACCCCACCAATGTGTCCTAGAGCTCCGTTTCCCCAGAGCCCCACCCTACTAGGGAAAGAGAGAGGCAGACTGGGAGTATGGATTGACCAGTCAACGCCCATGTAATTGCGGGGAAGCAATTACAGAAGCCAGACCTTCCACCTTCTGCAACCCACAATGACCTCGGGTACATACTCCCAGAGGGATAGAGAATGAGAAAGCTATCAGGGGATGGGACAGGATATAGAGTTCTGGAGGTAAGAATTGTGTGGAGTTGTACCCCTCCTATCCTACGGTTTTGTTAATGTCTCCTTGTTTAGATTAACTAATTAATTAATTAATTAAAATAATAATAAAATATTAAACTCTTTCGAGGCACATTTGATTGGATTGATCCTCGGTGCCAAATATCAGCGGAATTAACTCAAGGATGATTAACGTTCCTATAACTCTAACTGGCCCTAAGCACAGGACTGACAAATTACAGATGAATTATGTAAGACCTGGTTATCAGATAATAGTTAATAATAAACTCATGGCATCTGAAGGTAGCATATCTGGTTGATTATACATCTTAGTATTCACAAGTCTCTGGGTTTGAGCTCTGGCGCCACATGGAAACTTTATGGATAGGACCAGAGATGGTGGGGTGATGCTACAATGTTTCTCCTTGGATCATTGGGTAAAGTACATGCTTTGTCATGCACACAGGCCAGGTTCAAGCCCTAGCACTACCAGGGAATGCCATGGCCCAGGGGGAAGTTCCAGAACTATGGTCTCTCCTGCCCCTTCTTACCCAGTCTCTGTTTCTCTTCCTCTCTTCCTCTGAAAAAGTCAGCCCCACAGGCAGTAAAATCTCACATATATGAAGCTCCAGCAATGCAAAAAAAAAAAAAAGAAAGAAAGAAAGAAAAGAAGAGAAAAAGAAAGAAAATAACTCTAATACAACCTCTTAATCTTTTTATTTTTCAACTGCAGGAACTGAGGTTCCAAGAGGTAAAATGACTTAATAAGTTTGTAATTCTTTGTAATTTTTTTTTCATCACCATGGCTTTACTGCTCTGGGGTGAATCTTTTCTGATACCACTGAGTCTCCCCCCAGTCTAGTGGGAGCTGTGTTCAAACTTGGGCTGCATATGCATGGCAAAGTAGACACCCTCCCAGATGAGCTATTTTTCCAGTCCTAAGTATGCAACTTTTATTTTATTTTATTTACCACCAAGATCATCACTGGGGCTCCCTGTCTACACAATGTCACCAGTCTTGGTGGTCATTTTTTTCCTTTTCTGTTTGTTTTTGACAAAGGACAAGAGACAGAAAAAGAGAGGGAGGAAACGAGGGAGAGGGGAGATAGAGAAGAGACATGAGCAACACCAACACTGCTCTTGTGCTTCTGAAACGCCCCCCTGCAGTTGGGGACCCTGGATCTTTACATACGTCTGTGCTGTAGCTGGTGCTTCCACCACCCAACCCCCAGATTATAACTATATGCTCAGTCACTGGTCAAGGTTGTCTCTCTAGTACTTGTTCTGATACCGCTTGACTGTTCTCTGCTATTGTAAGATAGATTTCACAGAAGCGTGAAATTTGAAATGAGGGGTTCTGTAATTTACTCTTGAACACACTGGGTTTCAGTAAATTGCTCTTTTTGTTTCTAACTTTTGTAACCATGTATTATGTCACATCATACCCACCACCAAATTCTATGCCCCACACCTTCCCTAAGAAAAACTGACAAGAGTTCTCACAAAGTCTTAGAGACGATTTGTTTACTTCTGTTTGCTTTTTCACAAGTTCATGTTTCAATTTCCTAGACTCCATATGTAGGTGAAACCATCCTGTAGTTCTCTTTCATCACTTTATTTATTTCACTAAGCATAATTACCTCCAGTTCTATCAGTTTGGTTCCAAAGTACAAAAAAAAATCATTTTTATGTGATTGCAGAATAGTACTTTTTTAAAGTTTGTACTCTTCCTTTTTTTAAAAAAAAAATCCTCTCATCTGTTTATGGACATTTAGGCTGCTTCCACTTTTTGGCCATTGCAAATAGCACTGCTAAGAGGAGGCGGGGCTACAGAGCAGCAGCAAATAGTACTGCTATGAACACAGCTAACCCTATATATATTTTCATCACTATTACAGTCACAAACAGGTATACCAGCTAACTGTCACCTTCCTGCTCCCCTGCTTGTCTTCAAAGCCCATTCCATGTCCCTACACAACAGATCACTTTGGATATCCCTCCATTGTGTCACACACAGCTGCATTGAGGGACAAACAGCTGCAGAGACTAATACTGCCATCAGAGCTCATCTGTCTCTAAACCCTCTAACCCCACAGCTTCTGCTACTACCTAGCCCAGAGTTCAAGGTTGACCTTGTAGACAATTAAACAGGCAGAAACTGTCCTGGAAATTCTGCCAATGTGTTATCCCATCTCAGGGACACCTACCAGGCAATATTGAACAGATAACAAGGATGGCAAGAATGAAGTAGGCAGAAGCAGAAAGCAAGGAAAGTCTTTGTATTCTGCTAGGCATTGTAAGGACCTTTGGGATATCAGATGGCATTTAATCCCTAGCTGGGGATAATCCTCATTTACAAATAAAGAAACTGAGACATAGAAGAAGTAATCACTTACTCAAGGTCACAGCTAGTAAATCTTGAAGGAAATTCCATACCCATGCCCATCTGATGTCAAGCCATGGGTTATTTCCACCTTGTTTTGTTTCTAACTTTATTACTGTTTGTTTATATTGCCACTAAGGTTATCAGTGGGGCTCAGCGCCTGCATGATTAATCCACTACTCCCGGCATCCCTTTTTAACTTTTTAAGTTTTTTAAAAGGAAGTTCTTTTTCTGTTTCATTGTCTTTATTTATTTATTGCATAGAGACAGCCAGAAACTGAGAGGGAAAAGGGGTGATAGAGAGGGAAAGTCTGAGAGACACCTGCAACACTGCTTCACCCTTGTGAAGTTTTCCCCCTGCAGGTAGGGACTGGGGCTCTAATCCACGTCCTTGTGCACTGTCACACATGCGCTCAACCAAGTGCACCACCACCCAGTCCTGCAGCCTTTTATTTTTCTTCTTTTTTCATCTTTGGATAGAGACAGAGATAAACTGAGAGGGAAGAGGGAAGGGGGAGATAGAAAGAGAGAAAGAGGGGAGTCAGGCAGTAGCGCAGCAGGTTAAGCACAGGTGGTGCAAAGCACAAGGACTAGTGTAAGGATCCCGGTTCAAGCCCCTGACTACCCACCTGCAGAGGAGTCGCTTCACAAGTGGTGAAGCAGGTGTGCAGATGTCTTATCTTTCTCTCCCCTTCTCTCTGTCTTCCCCTCTTCTCTCCGCTTCTCTCTGTCCTACCCAACAGTGAAGACGACAACAACAGTAATAATTACAACAATAAAACAACAATGGCAGAAAAAGGGAATAAATAAATATTTTAAAAAGAGAGAGAGAGAGAATGAGAGACACCAGTAGGACCGCTACACTGCTTATGAAGTTTCTCCCCCAACCCCATGCAGATGGGGACCAGGGAGTTGAACCTGGATCCTTCACATGATAATGTGTGTACTCTACCCTGCCAGTTACCACCCAGCCTCCTCTTTTCTTTCTTTCTTTCTTTCTTTTTTTTTTCTTTTTCTTTTATAGAGATAGAAATCAAGAGGGAAGGAGCAAATAGAAAGGGAGGGGGGGAAAGAGAGATACCTGCAGCACTGCTTCACCACTTGTGAAGCTTTCCCCCTGCAGGTAGGGGCCAAGGACTTAAACCAGAGTCAGTGTCTGGTAAATGGTGTGATCTACCAGATAAGCCACCACCTGGCCCCTAAAATCATCATACACTTTTTGAAGTAGAAGATAGAGGAAGCGGGGGGGGGGGGGGGGAAGGGCTTGAACCTGGATCCTTACTTACTGAAACAGCCAGATTTCCTTAGTACACCCTGTACCCCCATTTACCCCTTCCTTTTAAGGACTCTCAAACAGAAAATGTACCCAGACAAGGTATTGCAGTTGACAAAGATGGGAAAGGAACCACAAGTACCCGTCTCCCACCAAGATCTACCTACCTCTTTCTATTCCTCCCAACACGTCCCTTTATCTTCCAAAGTGTGATATTTCTGTTCCATATATTTACAGAGCTTGAAAAAAAAAAAAACTGATTTGGGGGATCACTCTTGAGGTGAAAGTAGGTTTTCAGTCAGTGTTTGGTTCATTTGCTAAAACATAAATCCACATGGGTGTCTGACACAGCACAGGGTACATCTCCATAAGTACTAAGCCTCTTCACTCTCTCTACTATAACTACCCATCCAAGTCCTTCCTTAGTGATATGTTCCCCACTAGCTATCATAGGAGGCACCAGGAAAGCAGCACTCCAACCTGTCTAAATTTCTGAAAGCGAAATAAGAATGGGAAGTAGCTCACTTGGATAGTCTGCTGTTTTGCTATGTGTGGGAGCCAGGCTTAAACCTGGCCCCCACTACACTGAAGGAAGCTTCGATGTTGTGGTCTCTTTGACTTTGTCTACTTCTATGAAAAAAAAAAAAAGTAAGTGAGGTAAGATGAATCCCCTTGCTATTTGGATTAACCAAAGCACTCCATGAAAAAGATGGATGGGCTCCACCAAGAAATGTGTCCAGAGCTCTAGATGCAGTCCAGGTACATGGGGAAAGCCAATAGCCCGCCTCTTCTGATTTCAGTCTCTCCACCTGACCCTGGTGTTGGATGAGATTGAGTTCATGCCCTCAGGATGAGCACAGTGGTGTAGGAACAGGGAGAGAAAGATGAGTCAGACAGATGAGGTGTCACTGGACCAGCCAACTTGCCTTCGCCACAAGGATCTTGGTTGGTTTAATCAGGAGAGTAAAAGCAAATTAAAATAAAATAAAGTAAAATAAGATACCCTATAAGCAAAATAACTCACTTGGATAGTGCATGCTTTTTCATGTAGGTAACTCAGGTTTGAGCCTAGCTCCCACCACACTGAAGGAAGCTTCAGTGCTGTGGATCTTCTCTCTCTCTTCTCTCTCTCTCTCTCTCTCTCTCTCTTTCTGTGTGTGTGTGTATGTGTGTGTCTGTGTGTGTGTGTGTCTGCTTCTACCTCTCTGTCTCTATATAAAAAAAAAACTATAGACTTAATTCAGAAAAAAAACCTACTAAGCAATGTTGGATCAAGATGTAACATAGATTTTTGTAATAGCAACATCTGTTGGATGGAACAATGTGGTGAAAAGGTTCCATAAGCGTGGCATGGAGCCAGGAACAGCCTGAAGTTAAATCAAGAGTCTTCAGATATGCTGATGGTCCTTGTAAGAGCTTTAACTCATGAGTAATTTTTTTTTTTGCCTCCAGGGTTATTGCTGGGGCTCAGTTCCTACACTACAAATCCACTGTTCCCGGAGGCTATTTTTCCTCTTTTGTTGCTCTTTTTGTTTATTGTTGTGGTTTTTATTATTGTCATTATTGTTGGATAGGATAGAGAGAAATCAAGAGAGGAGGGGAAGACAGAAAAGAAGAAAGACAGACACCTGCAGACCTGCTTAACCACTTGTGAAGCAACCATCCTGCAGGTGGGGAGCTGAGGGCTCTAACCAGGATCCTTAGGCGGGTCCTTGCACTTGGCGCCATGTGCACCTTAACCCGCTGCACCACCGCCCAACCCCCGCTAAGTAATAAATATTTGATTAGAAATTTTACAGTGCCTTCTTTAGGGCATTCTACTAACAGTTCAAACCCAGTGTCAGAATTCTATCAGTTTTCAAATTAAAAATATGACATGCTTAGACTAGGGGACTATAGACTCAGAACTAAAATCTAGGCAGTTAAAGAACTTGTAACATTCAATCCATTTTTCCCCTGACATATTGAATTCGTAGTGGATTATAAGACTGTGAGACAACAGTGGTGTAGTTTCACACTGCTCCCACCACCAAAGGTCTCTGTCCCCACCTCCAACCCACAACGCTATGCTTTTATAACTACCTCCATATTCCCTGTGTTGTTCTTTTCAGTGGTGGCCTGAGTTTCTGCACTGAGTGTCTTCTAGATCAGAAACAAAGTTCAAGATCTGGCTTTCTCTGATCCTTTAAAAAAATAGTATCACTATGGAAATATAATTCACATGCCATGCACTTTATTTATTTAAAATACATGATTAAGTAGATTTTCACAGTTCTACAGTCATTACCTGAACTAGGTTTTGTTTTGTTTTTCTTTTTTTTTTTTTTTTTTTTTTTACCAGAGTATTGCTCAGCTCTGGCTTATGGTGGTGTGGGGGATTTCCGAACCTGGAACTTTCCGAACCTGGAGCCTCAGACATGAGATTCTTTTTGCATAACTATTATACTATCTACCTATCTACCCCCCACCCCCCTGAACAAGTTTTAGACCATTCTCTTTTTTCTCTTTTTAGATTTATGTATTTACTTATTGATTTTATTTTATTTTATTTTTTATATTTATTTATTTATTCCCTTTTGTTGTCTTTGTTGTTTTATTGTTGTAGTTATTATTGATGTCATCATTGTTGGATAGGACAGAGAGAAATGGAGAGAGGAGGGGAAGACAGAGAGGGGCAGAGAAAGACAGACACCTGCAGACCTGCTTCACCGCCTGTGAAGCAACTCCCCTGCAGGTGGGGAGCTGGGGGCTCTAACCAGTATCCTTACACCAGTCCTTGTGCTTTGTACCAAGTGTAGTTAAACCGCTGTGCTACTGCCCGACTCCCTATTTTATTTTTTTAAAGATTTTAAGTATTTATGAGAAAGACAGGAGGAGAAAGAACCAGACATCACTCTGGCACATGTGCTGCCGGGGATCAAATTCGGGACAACATGCTTGAGAGTCCATAGCTTTATCACTGCGCCACCCCCCAGACCACTCATTTTATTTTAATGAGAGGGATATATAGAGAAATACACCAAGAGAAAGACTAGAGCACTTTTCACCGGTTTATGGTGATGCTGGGACTTCAGAGCTTCAGGCACGAAAGTCTTTTGCATACCATTATTTTTCTTATTTAATTTTTTATTTATAAAAAGGAAACATTGACTAAACCATAGGATATGAGGGGTACAACTTTACACAATCCCCACCATCAGAACTCTGTATCCCATCCCCTCCCCTGATAGTTTTCCTATTCTTTAACCCTCTGGGAGTATGGAACCAAGGTCATTATGGGATAAAGCAGGTGGAAGGTTTCTGTAATTGCTTCCCCACTGAACATGGGCATTGACAGATTGATCCATACGCCCAGCCTATCTTTCTCTTTCCCTGGTGGAGAAGGGCTCTGGAAAAGCAGAGCTCCAGGACACATTGGTGGGGCTGTCTGTCCAAGGAAGTCTGGTCAGCATCATGCTAGCATCCAGAACCTGGTGGCTGAAAAGAGAGTTAACATATAAAGCCAAACAAATTGTTGACCAATCATGAACCTAAAGGCTGGAATAGTGCAGATGAAGTGTTGGGGGGGGGGGTCCTCCATTTTATAGATAGCTAGTAGGCATATTTTAGTTATATTCCAAAGGACCTGTAGCTATACGAGTTTGTTTGTTTGTTTTTCTCTGAGCCTGAAATCTGATATGCAGGTGGATCCAAGTTATTGTCTGGGGAGGTGATGTCATGGCTGGAAAAGGGACAGAAAGCTGGATCAGGGAAGTGAGTAGCTCCCTAATGTGGGAAAGGGGTATAAATATTGTTGACTGTATACCCTATCAATTTGATTTGGTCTGGGGCCCATATTCAGCTTAGGAGCCTATGTGACCTCTGCATCCCTGTAGATCTGAGCTCATATTCTGTGGTCATGAGTAGGTACATTCCATGCTGCCCCATTATCGACCCATCTTCCTCAGGTGTAACATAGAGTATGTTATCCATCCTCCCTTTGGTGGATGGGGAACATTCTCTACTGTTGTTGATCCATGTTGAGGGCAAGGTCCTATGGGGGCCCACAAAGGGGTCTTTTTTGTTGTTCCTGATAGAGATGACCTATAATAATGTAGAGAGGGATTTATTTGAGGTCTTGCCCGTCATGTCTGTTTGGGAATCTCAGGACTCCCCAAATAGGACCCCAGCTGATGGGGTGGCCTTATAGTGACTAAAGAGTCATCATTAAATTATGCCAGTCTCTTGCCCTTAATTAGCTTTTGCAGTCCTTGCTTTGCTAAGGTTAGCTTTGGAATGAGTGAGAGAACTGTAATAGAAAGTAGTTGAGGAGGGTATGTAAGTCTAAGCAGACACTATTTCATTATGAACTTTATACTGATTCACTACAGACTATTGTGTATTTGCATACCATTATTCTATCTCCTCAAACCTTGCCTGTAATTTTCTTTAGACTAAAAGGAAATTATGTAAGCATTAGCAGACACCACCCCCCCACCCCACCTTCACCATTCCTCCTCAACTTCCTCAATTCTAGGCAACCAACAGCCCTCTTTATATCTTCATAAATTTTCCCACTCTGGACACATCACATAGTGAGATCATATAACACATTGTGCATTGTGGCTGGCTTCTCTCACTTAACATAATGTTTTCAAAGCTCATCCAAGCTGTAGCATATTGCAGTATTTCATTTCATTGAATAGTCCAATTATATTTTATTATGTAGCTATACTACATTTTATATATCCATTCATCAGTTAATGGACACTTGGGGTGCTTTCTACTTTTTGGCTACTAAAAATAAAGTTTTTGTATGGACATATGTTTTCTTTTTCCTTTGGGTATCTATCTGGGAGTGGATTCACTGGGTCATGTGGTGACTATATGTTTAACTTTCAGAAGAACTGTCAAATTGTTTTCCAAAGTAACTACACCAGTTTCAACTCGTGCCAGCAGTCTAAAAGAATTCCAGTCTCTGCACATCTTTACCAAAAGTTGTCTTTAATTATCTGTCTTTCCTTTTCCTTTTTTTTCTTTTTAACTCTAGCTATCCTAATGGGTATGAAATGTTCTGCTGTTC
This sequence comes from Erinaceus europaeus, assembly GCF_950295315.1. NCBI lineage: Eukaryota > Metazoa > Chordata > Mammalia > Eulipotyphla > Erinaceidae > Erinaceus > Erinaceus europaeus. Next base: position 62,374,043 of record NC_080163.1, on the reverse strand, counting down.
ATTTCACTGATGGCTAATGCTGTTCTTACTGACCATCTGTGTTGTTCTTTGGAGACATGTCTATTCAGATCCTTTGGCTCTAGCTTTTTTTTTTTTTTTTGACAATATTTAGAAGTAACAGGAAGCATGTTTCTGGCTTGAATACAGTTTACATGGCAGGAAAAGCAAAAGATTCTTCTGAAGATGGATAATAAATTAAATAGCTTATTTAAATCCATTCCACAAATCCTTGTTGAATTCTCACAACATAAGTTCTTTTAGATTCTGAAAAAACAAAAAAAAGTATTTTCCCCTTTTTTGTTAGTGATTAATAGTGGGTTACAAGATTGTGAGATCACAGTGTATAGTTCTACACCATAACCACCACCAAAGTTCTGTGTCCTCACCCTTCCTTCTCCCAAAGATAACCACCATAGTTCTCACAAAGTCTTAGAAACAGTTTGCTTGCTTCTGAGAAACAATAAATAGACTATAGACTATCCACTATAATCTAGTATCTTAATCTTTCATGAGGCAAGCAACTGTTTTCCTGGTGTGAATTACAGTTCAACTACTTTTGATATCTGTTAAATAGATAGTAGATGTTTACTTGTTCAAATAAGCATGAAACGAATTAATGCAGGTAGTGATATTTCTATTCTCATTTTACTATCTTCAACTCTCTACTCTTACAACTATTTTTAATAATATTCTTTTTTATTTTTGTTTCCACTCAGATTATCTCTGAGGCTTAGTCCTGCATAACCACTCCGCCACTCAAGATGACCATTTTTGTTTTCATTTTCTTTGATAGAGGGAGGAAGAAAAAGAGGGGAGGAGAAAGAGAGAGAGAAGCAGAGAGACCTGAAGCACTGCTTCAGCACTCAAGAAGATTCCCCCCTGCAGATGGAGACCAAGGATTTGAAATTGGGTCCTTGTACATAGTAATAAGTGCAATCTACTGGATGTACCATGACTCAGGCACTATTTTTTTGTTTCCCAAATTGTAATCTCTAGGTAGCTGATGACTTATGACTCATGTGAACATGCATTTCTTTTACATACTAACCTAACATAATGAAGAATATTCACTTAATGGCAGACATAATGTTGCTAGTCTGACTGATGCTTAGTAATGCACACATTAAATTTATACAATGCTATAGCGAGACATAATTCCAGTTAAGAAAACATATAAACCATGGTCCAGGATGTGGCACAGTAGATAAATCATTGAGCTCTCAAGCAAGAGGTCCAGAGCTTAACCTCTAGCAGCATATGTGCCAGAGTGATGCTCTGGTTCTCTCTCTCTCTCTTTCACATTAATAAATTAATAAAATAATAATCTTAGACTTGAAGCATCAGTAGACAGTAGAACACAGGACTAGGAGGTGTGAGGTCACAAGTTAGATCCCATGTGCTGAAGTGATGCTCCCTGCTCCCCCTCTGGCCCTCATTAATAAATAAATATTTCTAAATTAAAAATGAATTTCTGGAAGCAGAGGAAAAGCTCACCAAGTAGGAAAACTGCTGGGCCCAGATTGGAGTTCCAGCCCCATGTAGGTGTGCCACAGCACTCTGGGGGCAGCTCTGGTGCTATAGTGTTTCTCTCCCTCAGTTTCTCTCTCTCTCTCTCTGTGTGTGTATGTGTGTGTGTGTGTGTGTGTGTGTGTGTGTGTGTGTGTGTGTGTGTGTGTGTGTGTGTGTGTGTGTTCATCAATATTTACATGCACGTGGCACAAAGCGCAAGGACTGGCTTAAGGATCCCCGGCTCCCCACCTGCAGGGGAGTCGCTTCACAGGCAGTGAAGCAGGTCTGCAGGTGTCTGTCTTTCTCTCCTTCTCTCTGTCTTCCCTCCTCTCTCTATTTCTCTCTGTGCTATCCAACAATGGACAACATCAACAACAATAATAACCACAGCAAGGCTACAACAACAAGGGCAACAAAAGGGGGAAAATAATGGCCTCCAGGAGCAGTGGGTTCATGGTGCAGGCACTGAGCCCCAGCAATACCCTGGAGGCTATATATATGTGTGTATATTCATATGTGTGTATATATATGTATGTATATATATGTGCAAACACACTCATATATATTTATACGCATATATAATTTTTAGAGAAAATACAGCCTTATAGATGAATCAATGACTTTGCATGTTGCAACTGAGGAAAAAATGTCCACTTAACCACTATTATTCATATTGTTCTAGAAGTGTTTTCCTTTGTAACAAGATAAGGAAACATAATAGGATAATTGTGACTATGTCTGTATAGAACATCAACAAGTATTTACTATCTTTTAACTTGCACTTTTCTATAAGAAAATAGAAATTAAAAGTACAGCTCTCAGAAAGGAGAAAATGGTTTAAGTAGAATAGTTATAGAAGACACAAGAGGCATAGCTAAATTCTCATAACCACAAACAGAATTGAGTGATATGCCTAATCATAAAATAAACATATCAAGGAGCAAATATTTAACCTGTTTCCCAGAGATAACCAGAAAATAATACCATTCTAAAAACTAATACTAGAAAATAAAATTCCAAGGAATAGTTCTAACATACCTTCAAAGCTATGCTTGTAATGAACTATAAGATTTTACTAAGGTACACAAATGCTTATTAGAAGGATGTGGTTTATCTGGCATGAATAATTTTGAAAGATAATAAAAGTTAGAACCGAGGAAATAATTTCATGAATTTAGTTTATCCCCAATTTTCAAAATAAGAAAAAAATATGTAAAAAGTTTAGCAGGAAAAAAATGAACCATGATTCGTGCTAATGCAAAGCTAAAAGCAATCTAAAGCTTTCAGTCAAGGGCTGATGTAATTATGTTATATCCACTCAGAGCACTATCATGAAGCAGCTAAGATTAGTAAGTTAAAGCCTTAAGCACTAGGAGGTGAGCAGGAGTGCATCTGGTAGAGCACACACGTTGCCATGCTCAAGGGCCCACCTACAGGGCAGGGGGAGCTTTACAAGCAGTAGAGCAGTGCTGCAGGTGTCTCTCTCTCCCCTTACCTCTCTCTCCCTCTGTATTTCTAACTATATCATGAAAGAAAGAAAAAGAAATATGGCTGCTGGGGAAAGTGAAATCCAATCACTAAATCTCTAGTAGTAACCCTGTGGGCCAAAAAATATGAAGTATTGATAAAATAAAATAAGGCCTTATTTCCAAATATAATTAAGATGTTCAATGTATCCTTAAGTGAAAAACTAATCTTAGAACCAGCAAAATAACTTAGCTGCTTAGTACACCTGCTTTGCCATGCATGTCCCCCAGGCTCAAACCCAGTACACATTGTATTGGAGTACATTTAATGCTGTGATACCTCTCTCTCAACAGAGACAGACAGGCAGTCAGAGAGTTAAAGAGAGCACAGTAGGAAAGCTTTCTGCAATAGGGTCAGAGGTAGAATCAAATCTGGGTTGTTCATTGTCCATATGAGCTATTTCTCTGGCTCTGGCCCTGTCTATCTGTTTATCTACCTATCTATCTATCTATCTATCTATCTATCTATCTATCTATCTATCTACCTATCTACCTATCTACCTATCTACCTATCTATCTACCTATATCTACCTACCTACCTACCTACTTACCTGAAAAAGTCAGCCAAGAATAGTGAATCCCGGGCAAAGAAAATAAAAAGTAATCGTGAAGTTAAAACTTCATAACACCATCTGTTGTGAATGAAACTGGGAAGCAGAAAAGAGAGAGCAAGAGAGAGCGAGAGAAAGGCTCTCTCTCTCTCTTCATTTTTATCCTTCAATTTAAAAATACTGGCAGGGTGTGTGTGTGTGTGTGTGTGTGTGTGTGTGTGTGTGTGTGTGTGTGTGTGTGTGTTCGTGTGTGTATTTTGTTATTGTTTTGTTTTGTTTTTACCAAAGCACTGCTTAACTTATGGTAGTGCTGGAGATTGAACCTGTAACCTGAAGCCTCACATATGGAAGTGTTTTGTATAACTATTATGATGTATCCCTAACTCCATAAAAAAAAACTTTAACTTGTGCATAGCTCTTAACCCAATTATCCCAACTGTAAATTTTTTTCCTAAAAAAATTACCCAAAATGTCCTCAAAGATTTATGTATGAGGATGTTCATTGTAGAGAAGAATAAAGATTCAGAAATCTCAAAGAAAATAAATATCTAGTCACACTGGATTCAATCATGATACATTCAAACAGAATACTAAGCATTCTTTTAAAAATCTTACGAGGGATTGAATCACCTGCCACCACCAACTCTGTTCCTGGGTCATGTCTCTCATGTCGCTGAGTGAGTAGCAGCCCAGGTTGTCTCGGGTAGTGATCTCTCCAAACCAGAGAGTATGTACCCGAGAAGAGGCACCCCACACTAGCCCGGCACATTGAAGTTACTATCTAGTGTTTGTCACGTCAGGTTGAAGGACTTCTTATAATATTTCTTGCAGGGGAGGTTCATGAGTGACACATTATCTATTTATATGGAAATACCTTCATTCTTCTTCATTTCTGAAAGGTGGTTTTTCTGCATAGGAAACTGGTTGTTGGTCTTTTTTGTTCATCACTTTGAATATGCCCTGCACCCCATTCTACCCTCTGTATATCTGAGTGAGAAGTCAATTGTTAATCTTTCTCAGAATTCCTTAACCTGACAAATCTGTTCCTCTTACTATTTCTAAGTCTTCTTTAACTGTTTGTGTTATGTCTACGTGTGAATCTGTTTGAATATAATCTAATTGGAATTGAAATATTCCGAATATGAATTTTTTCCATCCATTTTGGGGAGTATTCTGCCATCTCTTCAAATATTCTTTATTTTTCTTTCTGGGACTCCTAGTTGGTACACCTGATACTGTTCCAGACCTCTTAGGCTTTATTTAGTTCTCTTCATTCTTTTTCTTCCTCTTTGCTAGACTGGAAATCTTAATCAAATTATCTTAAAATTTGCTAATTCCAAGTTAAGAGGTTTGTTGGATCCAAAGTTTCTATTTTTTTATTTATACTTTCTAACTCATTTGATATTATTTAGCAGGTCATCAATATCACTAAGTTTCTTAAACATCACCTAGACATTTTCCAATTGGCCTGACACTGCAGCATAGCATATAAGTGTCAAGTGTGCATTATAGCTATCAGTAGGTATGTTCGCACCATTAAGTTCATCACGGAAAGTCCTGTTCTTTCCTTCCTGCAGTTGGCTCCTTTGGATCCTTTATCCACCCTCTTGCCTCTTTTCCTTCCAGTACTCATTGGTCTCACAGACAGGGTAAATATTTTGTTTAATATTTTTTAATTATCTCTATTTTAATTATCTCTATTTGTTGGATAAAGACTGTCAGAAATCAAGAGGGGGGAGTCAGGCAGTAGCGCAGCAGGTTAAGCGCACGTGGCACGAAGCACAAGGACCAGTCCAAGGATCCCAGTTTGAGCCCCAGGCTCCCCACCTGCAGAGGAGTCGCTTCACAGGCGGTGAAGCAGGTCTGCAGGTGTTTTTCTCTCCCCCTCTCTGTCTTCCCCTCCTTTCTCCATTTCTCAGTCCTATCCAACAACGGTGACATCAATAACAACTACAATAATAACTACAACAACAATTTTAAAAAGGGCAACTAAAGGGAAAATAAATAAAATACAAAAAAAAGAAAAAAAATTGAGGGGGGAGAGGGAGAGAAACAGAGAGACAGTGAGACACCTGCAACACTGCTTTACCACTCTCAAAGCTTTCCGCCTGTAGGTGGGGGCTCAAGCCTGGGTCCTTGTGCATTGTAATGTGTGTGCTCAACCAGGTAAGCCACCACCCAGTTCCTATATTTGTTTTGTTAATCTTTTTTTAATATCTTTATTTTGGATTGAGAATAGCTGAAAAGGAAGGGAGTGGAGGTTGAAGGGAAGAGAAAGAGACACCTGCAACAGGTGCTTTGCCACTTATGAAGCTTCCCCCCTGCAGGTAGGGACTTTGGACTTGAACCTGGGTCCTTACAGTATATAATGTGTGCACTTAACCAGGTGCACCCACTGGCCAGCCCCAATCTATATGTCTTCTCTCTGTATAATATACAGGTGAAATTATGCAGTGCTTGCCTTTATCCATCTGGCATATTTTCACATAATATCCTCTAGCAACATCCATGTTGTCAAAAATGTCAGGAGTTCAACTTTTTTCATAGTGACTAGTATATAATCTTATTGTATATAATATATTCATATTCAATTTATTATTAACAAGTGTATTAAATTAAAATAAATGATTTAATAAATTTATCAAGTAAAAAAGAGAAAAAATCAAAATAATAAAAATAAAAATATTACTATTGAAGTCTGTTTAGGAATATGAGTAAATGTTGAGGAAGGTTATAAATCTCAATATATGTACATATATGCTAAAATTCCATTCTGTAAAAAAAAAAGCAAGTTAAAGGGAAGGAAAAGATGGAGAGGGACAGAAGACAGGAAGAAAAGAGTTTCTAGCCAGTTCTTGGAGAAACATAGCTTCTCTAAATCTAAGCTACCTCTTCATTCAACAACGATTTAATCAAATACCCTGTCAAAATTAATGAAGAGTTTGTAGATGAGACCTCTTTGTAAGCTTCAATGGTAGATAGTGGGAGAAAAATGAAGAAAGAAAAAAGACTTTTTAAAAGAATATAATGGGGACAGCAAGGGAAAACATAGTGTGAAACTTGGATTGGTTGAGGAATATTGCACCAAGGCAAAGGACAGAGTGTTGTGCAGACACCTATCATGGGAGAGGTTGTACCTATGTGTCAACATTTGCACTGTAAACCATTAGTCCCCCCCAACAAAGTATAAAAAATTTAAAAATAATACAAGGTATATGAGCTCTGCCCTCAAGGAATTTTCTTGGGAAGAAGCTCCCTGCGAGGGCTCAGCTTTCTGCCTCCTCCTGCACCACACCCTTATCTTCTCTTAGTTCCTCCAGCCCACCCTGCTCCTCCTTTCTCCAAGCTTTGGCACAACTGCACTTTTGCTCTGGAACATTCTTCCCCCACTATTTCCCCCCAGATGTCTCCAACTTATCTTCCACTCAGAACCCTATTAAAATATCATTTCTAGACACCCAGGGGAGACGGGTTCTGAACATCTCCCCCACCCCCAGTGTGCAACCCCTCCACTGTGGGCTGAAGAAGTCCAGCTCGGAAGCTCGGGTTTCTCTGTTTTTTTAAATATTTTTATTTATTTATTATTGGATAGAGACAGAGATAAATTGAGAGGGGTGGGGAGGTAGAGAGGGAGAGAGACAGAGAGATGCTTACAGACCTACCTTCACCACTCAGGAAGCTTTCCCCCTGCAGGTGGAGACCAGGGGCTTGAACCTGCATCCTTGCTCACTGTAATGTGTGCACTCAACCAGGTCCACCATAGCCTGAGCCCTGAAGCTCAGGTTCCTTCTGTCCTCAGTCCCTTCTCTTCCAGCTCTGCATCTGCTCATCTCTCTCTGAACCTCTCAGCTGGTCCTGTGACTGGAGCACACACCTCCCTTGGAGCCAGGGTCTCCTAACTGCACCCACAAGCTTCTGGGTAGGAGGAGACATCCTGCACGGGGTGGGGGGATGGTCTGAATGGCTGTGACCTCAAGTTCAACACCTCGAATGAACCCAAGGATGGCCTGCCTGGGGGACAAAGGGTCCCCGCACTTCCTGGGGTATCTGTGCAGCCTGTGTCACTCCACTCGTGCCTCCAGATTCTGAACGCGCCCTCAGCACTGTCCTTCACACAGACTCAGGCATGCACTCCAGCAGCTGGTGAGGGCACCTCCTGGGAGCATGGGGCACGTCACTGGCCTGTGTCTTGAAGGTTTCCTCCTGCTTATGTCCCTGGGCTTTGCAGTCAAGCCTCTGAGACTTTAGTTGGCAGAAAGGACCAAGTCAACATAGTTCTTTAACATTCCCAGTTAATCTACTCTGGCTGGAATCTTTGGGGGAGGGGTGTCTTCTAGGACCATGTCCTTTCCTGGTGCATATCCTTCCTTTTTTTAAAATAAAAAAATTTTAAAAAAAAATCATTTCTAGAAGCCAGACCTTCAACCTCCTGTATTCCACAATGATCTTGGGTCCATACGCCCAGAGGGTTAAAGAATAGGAAAGCTATCAGGGGAGTGGATGGTATACAGAGTTCTGATGGTGGGAACTGTGTGGAGTTGTACCCCTCTTATCCTATGGTTTTGTCAGTGTTTCCTTTTTATAAATAAAAAAATTTTTTAAAAGAAGTATCATTTCTTCAATCTGTTCTTGTTACATCCTGTACTTCACCTTTTTAACGCTTGATCAATGTTGAAACATAAACTTCATAAATTGTTCTCCATATGCCCCCTGGTCTAGGATAGACACCATCTTGATCCCTGTGATGACCTCTCTGTTGAGCACAGCACCCTACACACAGTAAGGAATATACTTAGACACCTATAATGATACAGACTGTCATAAACTGGATGTCCAGAGGACCTAAGAACTATCCTGGTACACTGAAATCCTCTGATTGGGTGAATAGTATGCCCTTGCCCAACCTAACCCTCTGAAAAACTATTTTTAATTTTGTTGTGTTTCTTTATTTTATTGCCACTGGGATTATTACTAGGGATAGGTATGTGCTCAATAGTAGCTTTGTTTTGTTTGTTTTGGATAGAGATAGAAATTGAGAGGCTTTTGGGAGGCATGGTTTATGGAATAGCAGCAACCAGATCAGAACTCTCCCTGAAACAATTGAATACAAGTGACTGAATTGGACACATAATCTACAGCTAAAAGATCTACAGCCACAGAGATACCAAGCCTGAGAAGTCAACCTCACAACTCTTCAAATCTGGTGAGATCTTTTCTAACACATGGGACTACCTACATCCACATCATTTAACTAAGTAACAGATACCAGACATAGGCTAGGGCTTAGGGTACTGGGTACAGGCATACATGTATCAATAAGTGAGGGGCAATTATATAACTCAAAATTAAAATGCTCACTAATAGTTGAAATGCCTAAAGAATGCATCATAAATTCTCTATAATCAATCAAATTAGCTGGACAGCCTAACAGAAAGGCCCAAAGAAGTCAGACTCCAAAAACCAAATTCTGGTTGGGTTCAACAAATGACACTCAATGCTTAAACAACTGGGAGAAGTCTAAAGTCATCAGATAAAAATAAGACTACAAAAGTTAGATAAGGGCAAGAGACTGGCTCACTTAATAATGCTCCTTTTGGTCAATAGCAAACCACCTTGTCATCTGGGGCCCTAGTTAGGGAATCCTTGGACTCCCAAACAAATATAATGGGCCTAGACCTCTAATGGACCCCCTTTCTCCACCATCATTGGTCACTTACATCAGGAATATCATCATAAGCCCTCTTGTGGGCCCTCCCAGGACCTTGCCCTAACCATAAAGCAGTGACAGTAGGGATATCCCCCAGGGTATCCTGCCCTGCCACTTGAAGAAGACTGGTCCTGAAATGAGGGCAACCTGCAATGTTCCCTAGATGTGACTGTGAGCTATAAGCTCAGACCAATAGGGACTCAGAGGTTACACACAGGCTCTGGCACTAAATATATATATATATATATATGTATATGTATATGTATATGTATATGTATATGTATATGTATATGTATATATATGAATAAATATATATATATGCCCTGGGTCAGGTGGATGGTGGTAAATAGTTAATTGTATCCACAGATTTTTTTCAAGAATGGGAGCTACTCTCTGCCCTAATCCAACTTTCTAGCCCTTTTCTGTACTCTGGCACCATTTTCTCAGACAATATTCTTATTCAACTTCAGGCTAGCTATCAAACTCAAGCAAAACTATCATAATTGTGTGCCCCCAGGAACATTCCTAAGATGGACTTTATAGCTTCTATGCTAAAATCGCTAATCTCATCTGCTCTATTCCTACTTTTTGGTTCCTGTTCATTAACCATTTTGTTTCAGTTTCTGTCCTGCCACCTCCAGACACCAAGTTACAGATGCTGCCATGATTTCATCCTGACTTCTCTGTGTAGATGACCTCACCAGTGTGTCCTGGAACCTCGCCTCTCCTGAGCTCTACCCCACTGGGGAAGGATAGAAACAGGCTGGGGTATGGATCGACCTGTCAATGCCCACATCCAGTGGAGAAGCAATTACAGAAGCCAGAACTCTTACCTTCTGCACACCAAAAACAAATTTGATCGATACTCCCAGAGAGGGTGAAGTGGTAGGAGGAAGAGGCTGAGAGGGCTTTGAACTCCAGCTCCATCAGCACCTAGAGAAAGAGGAGGGAAAGGAAAGGGACAAATGGAGGTAGTAATGTTGTCATAAATGGTCTGGAGTGGAAGAGAGGATTGGATCAGGAAGAAAAAGAGGAAACTTACATATAAATGTAGACAGGTAATCGTAGAGATGATGGCTGGCCCGGGTAGTGGATTGTAGTAAGGAGACTGAAGATTCAGAACCCTAGTGGTGGGAATGGAGTGGATTTATACCCCTGTTGACATGTAAATTTGTAAATCAACATGAAATCACTAATAAAATTTAAAAATATAGGGGCCTGGTGGTAGTACAACTGGTTAAGTGCACATGGCATGAAGCACACAAGGTCCAGTGTAAGGATCCCAGTTAGAGCCTCTGGCTCCCCACCTGCAGGGGGGGTCACTTCACTAGTGGTGAAGCAGGTCTGAGGGTGTCTATCTTTCTCTCTCTAGCCTACCCATCAATAACAATAGCAACAATAACAATAACAACAAAGGAATAAAAATGGCCTCCAGGAGCTTTGGATTCATAGAGCAGGCACCAAGCCCCAGTGATAACCTTGGGACAAAATAAATAGATAAATAAATATTTTTTAAAAGAGAAATTGAGAGGAAATGGGCAGACAGAAGCTGGGGTAGATGGGGGAGAGAGACAGACAGAGAGAACTGCAAAATGTTGCTTTTCCACCTGCAGGTGAGGACTACAGACTTGAACCTGGGTCCTTGAGCATGGTGATGTGCATGCTCTGTTTTCAGTGGATCTGGAGTGGGCCTGAATACCATCTGAATATCCTCCCAAGTGATTCTGAAACACTGTCATTGTGAGAACCCAGGCCCAGCTCATGTGAGCAGGCAGGTCTCTCAGGCCCATTCAAAGGGGCCTCAGAACAGAGCAGAAAGTCCTGAACCTTGAAATGCACCTCTCCTTCCTTCCTTCCCCACCTGCCCTGCATGACATGTGTAAATGCTCAGTGACAAGTTTGACAAAGCCCAGGCCGAGGCTGAAGAGAGGTTTGTTTTTACAGGACCAGCATTGGACAGATTAAAAATCTGAAGTCAGAGACTGTTTACATCCTTCCCCCTCCGTTCCTCCAATGCTTCAGTTTGCTGATGGGGCACTGTCCCTCTTCAGAGGCCTGAAAGAGGCCCTATTAGCACTTGTTATACAAAACAGAAGCATTCCAGGACCCAGGATGGAGCCCACACAGGGCTGGTCTCTTGCTTTCACTTAGTGACATTGTTTCTAAACAGTGTCACAAGATTCAGAGGTCATTTGTATGTAACATATGGATTTTGTGAACATGTAAACCATCTCCAAACTGAACTGTTTCTCAGCAAAAGCCATTTCCTGCTACAGATGTTGTCTCCCTCACTTCATAACAGAATGGCATGAGAAGAGGAGAATGGAAGAGCCTGGGAGGATCCTATGAGAAACTGAAGGCCTTTCAGATGCCACAATGTGGTCCTCAGATCAGCACCGTTCACATATGCCATATGGCCCAGTGACATCACATATGAGGTACCATAGCAATCAGGGAAACTGGGTGGTGAATCTCTCTCTCTCTCTCTCTCTCTCTCTCTCTCTCTCTCTCTCTCTCCCTCTGGAAAAAGCAATCTGGGAGTAATGAAATTGCACATTCATGAAGTCTTATCCTGTCCCCTCCAAAAAATGGTGGACCTGTTGAATCCAGATCTATATTTTTATTATTCATTTATTTATTTTACCAGAGCACTAATCAGCTCTGGCTTATGGTGGCATGAGGGATTGAACCTGGGACTTTGGAGCCTCAGGCATTACAGTCTGTTTTCATAACCATTATGCTATCTACTCCACCCAGGTTCTATATTTTTATATGACCCTCCCCAACCACAATAATCTTCATTCATATTTAAAGCTAAGAAGCATCAGTCTCAAACTCACTGTGCATGGTGAATCACCTAAAAAGTCTTTTTCCTAAAAAAGCATTGGCACCTAAGACTTATCCTACCCTACTCCCCCAGCCTCCTATCTCCCCAAAAGGGAGGATTTTCTGATTTGATAGGACATGGAGCCTGAACAGGATTTGAAAATCTGAATGTGAAGCAATGTACAAAAATCTAGGTCAGTCCCTTATTTTCCTGCTGAATGAACTGGCCTAAGGATGTGATTCATTCAAAGTTTCAAGGTCAAGACTCAGACTGAGTGAGTATAAGTGCATGATGACAAGAGATCTTGGGTCTAGGGAAGAGAAGACACAATGCTAAATTGTGCATGCTTTTAGTACATGAGTGAGTCATGGTGAGTCATGGCCCCTCAAAAGATGTATCTATCTCCTAACTTGCTAGTACATATGAACGTGATCTTTGAAGATACAGTCATTGCAGAGTTCAAAAATGAGACATCCTGTGTTGCTGAGGAGTTATTCTGATGCAGTCTCCACTCCCAGGTTTTTCTATGCCCCGCTAAATCCTAGAGTGCCCCCTTTCAACCAATCCTGGCCCTACACGGCACCCCTGGTTGTCGCCCAATAAAAAGCCCCCTCACCCCTCCCCTCTCTCTCTGGGCTCTCGGCTCTCCCTCTCTGAGGTCTCATTCCCTGCTCTCCCCCCGTGGTTGGCCATTGCTGGCTGGCTCCACGTGGTCTGAACCAAACCTCCCCCCCCCATCCTATAATAAAGATTTGTGTACCCCTTTGCTCTGGACGTCCGCTCTCTTCTCCGTGGTGCAGCCCGACACCAGACCTCCGCAACAACAATCCTGGACTTAGGAGGGGCCCTCAATGCCATAATAATATCATTGTAAGAAGAGAAGACACCAAGCAGAAGGCATGGTGAAGACACATGTAATGTGCCTAGAAGCCAAAGAAAACCAAGGACTACCAGCTTCATCCAGAAGCTGAGAGAAAAGGATGACAGATGAGTGGGCTTCTCAGTCATAGACTCGAGATGGAACCAACTTTGAGACAACTGGATTTCAGAATTCTGGCCTCCTGAACTATATGAAAGAAAAAAAACTCCATACTTGCAAGCCATCCAGTCTTTGGGGATTTGTTCCAGCAACCTGAAGAAACTAAGACAGTCCTTGTCAAGCTTGACAACTCACTTGGCACCAACAAGGACACCCAGGAAGAAAAAAATCTACAGGAATGGGGTGATGGTGCACCCAATTAAGTGTACATATTACCAAGCACAAGGACCAGGGTTGGAGGCCTCATTCCCCACATGCAGGAAGGAAGCTTCATGAGTGATGAAGCAGTTCTGTAGTTGTCTATCTTTCTCTCCCTCTATCTCCCCATCCTCTCTCAGTTTCTCTCTATCTTATCTAATAAAAATTAGAAAGAAAAAAAAAAGGAAAAAAAATGGCCGCTGGAAGTGGTGGATTTGTAGTGCTACATCTGTTCAGATAACAGCCGTTGTTGAAAGACATTCAAAGGCTACAAGCTTACAGTGAAGGTAATGACACCATTGGCACCATCCCCTACAAGGAGTGTTGGCAATTTTGTCTTCATAAATTTGTGCTCTTTTTCCTAGAGGGAGACCTTCAAATCTGATGAGCTTCAAAAATCATAACCCCATTCTGAAGCAGTCCTGCCTTTAGGGTAAAATGCAAAGTTCATAGCTGGAAAGGCAAAGCACCCTGCTACACAGTTTCATACTATTTCTCTAAATTCCTTTCCCACTTGGCCCATAGGATAACATTTCTGATCTTTCAAGCTATTGGAAATCTGCTTCTATATAAACTCTCTACTTTGTATTGTTACTGCCTTTAAATTTTTTTTAATTTCTTTATTGGGGAATTAACATTTTACATTCGACAGTAAATACAATAGTTTCTACATACATAGCATTTGTCAGTTTTCCATATAACAATACAACCCCCACTAGGTCCTCTGTCATCCTTTTTGGACCTGTATTCCCCTCACCCACCCACCCCAGAGTCTTTTACTTTGGTGCAATATGCCAATTCCAGTTAAGGTTCTACTTGTGTTTGCTCTTCTGATCTTGTTTTTCAACTTCTTCCTGAGAGTGAGATCATCCCATATTCATCCTTCTGTTTCTGACTTCTTTCACTTAACATGAATGTTTCAAGGTCCATCCAAGATGGGCTGAAAACAGTGAAGTCACCATTTTTTATAGCTGAGTAGTATTCCATTGTGTATATATACCACAACTTGCTCAGCCACTCATCTGTTGTTGGACACCTGGGTTGCTTCCAGGTTTTGGCTATTACAAATTGTGCTGCCAAGAACTTATGTGTACACAGACCTTTTTGGATGGGTGTGTTGGGTTTCTTAGGATCTATCCCCAGGAGAGGAATTGCAGGATCATAGGGTATGTCCATTTCTATCCTTCTGAGAGTTCTCCAGACTGTTCTCCACAGAGGTTGGACCAACTGACATTCCCACCAGCAGTGTAGGAGGGTTCCTTTGACCCCACAACCTCTCCAGCATTTGTTGCTGTTACCTTTTCTGATGTATGACATTCTCACAGAAGAGAAGTGGTATCTCATTGTTGTCTTTATTTGCATTTCTCTGACAATCAAATGCTCCAAGCATTTTTCCATGTGTTTCTCAGCCTTTAAAAAATGTTTTATTTAAATATTTATTCCCTTTTTTTGCTCTTGTTTTTTTTTTATTGTTGTTGTCATTGGAAGGACAGAGAGAAATGGAGAAAGGAGGGGAAGACAGAGATGAGGAGATGCCAGGAGCTGGCTCCAGGAAAAGTAATTAAGAAGAAAAAGAGGTGTCAGCAAGATGAATGAAGTGAGAGACACATCAGCTATTTCAGGTGCAGGAAAGAGGTGTCTCTGTCCTCTGTCTGCAGAGGTTTATTATTTAAATACCTTTTGACCGGATCTAGTTGACATTATGTAAGATTATATTCATTAACATCAAGGATACAGATGACATCATGTATGATTGTTTTCATTAACATCAGAAGTAATCTTAAACAACATTATTATTATTATAGGTACGTTTTCCTTAGAAAGTTCCCTTGGGAGAACAGAAAAAACCAGTAGCACAGCTATATACAAGATGCTGGCTATTATACCCCAAACCCTGACAAACGGACTTTCCAAAGTTAACCCAATCACCAAATAATGTGATGATAATAACTATCCATTGTCTTCTTGAACCCTAAGACAATAGGAACCTCACATTTCCACTATAGAGTCTATATTTCCCCCAGTCTTGGAACCTTAGGGTAGGGCCCACTTTCCTGCATGCTGCTCTCAATTCAAATCAAATAATATTGCATCCATGGATTGCAACCTAATCAACAAAACGAGTGGCACCACAACATGCTTCACTTTAGACTGTGTCCAGAGACTTCAGGTGTGGAATGACAACCCTTCAGCTTCATCACTCAGGTGAGACCTTTCCTTTCACAGTATTCTCTAATTCCATTCCAGGTGTTCCACTCCCCAATAAAGTCCCCAAACCTAGATATAGCCCAGGTCCCTTGAGATAGAGCACATGTTCACACGTGCCCATAAACTAGGGGAAAATATATACCTGAAAGAAAAGTACACAAGAGCATGCAGGGAATACCCCCCAATACCTCATCTGCACAATTCCAGTCTTTAGGTCCATGATTGGTCAACAATTTGTTTGACTTTGTATGTTAACTCTCTTTCACCAGTTTCCAGATGCCAGCAAGATGCTAACCAGACTTCCCTGGACAGACGACCCCATCAATGTGTACTGGAGTTCTGCTTCCCCAGAGCCCCACCCTACTAGGGAAAGATAGAGGCACACTGGGAGTATGGATCGACCAGTCAATGCCCATGTTCAGCGGGGAAGCAATTACAGAAGCCAGACCTTCCACCCTCTGCAACCCACAACGACCCTGGATCCATACTCCCAGAGGGATAGAGAATGGGAAGGCTATCAGGGGAGGGGATGGGATGTGGAGATCGGGTTAGGGAAATTGTGCAGAACTGTACCCCTCTTATTCTATGGTTTTGTTAATGTCTCCTTTCTTAAATAAAAAAAAAAATTTTTTTAAAAAAAAGAAAGTTCCCTAGGTCAGGGGCATCCTGATCTCTCCTTGAAAGTTTCTTGGGTTTGGGTTAGTCTAAATCTACCCTTGAAAGTTTCCTTGGTCAGGAGTAATCTAAATTTTCCCTTGAAAATTCCCTCTGTGTTTTGACCATCTCCCTGTTCTGACCTTCTGTATGAATAAATATTTTTCTCTGGAGCTAAATCTAATAGCTTTTCTTCTTAACCCATTCTTGGATGGGTCTAACTAGATCATAGTAGGCTGTCCACCTAAAGAAATTGTCTGCTGTAAAGTAAGTACACACCATGGGGGCTCTCTTCTTGTTAACCTTTACATATGTGAAAGTTCAGTTATTTTTAGCTAATGAAAGTTTGCTTACTTCTACCCATATATCCTAACATTAGCTATTTAACTTTACAACCTAATACCCACCATTGATATCTGTAAGTGGAAGCAGGGTATTTGTGGGTGAAGGTAAGCAACAGAACATTTTATAAATAAATGAAGACCACAGTCTGTCACTCACACTATAAGCCACCCATAATTCTGGCTTTTGGTCTGAGTCCAGCTGATTGAGAAG
The DNA here is from genome assembly GCF_950295315.1 of Erinaceus europaeus. Classification (NCBI taxonomy): domain Eukaryota; kingdom Metazoa; phylum Chordata; class Mammalia; order Eulipotyphla; family Erinaceidae; genus Erinaceus; species Erinaceus europaeus. Next base: position 62,357,269 of record NC_080163.1, on the reverse strand, counting down.
CTGTAGTGGTGATAAGTAGCTCCTTCTCTGAAAGTCTTTAAATGAATACAGCAGTTTCTACTCCTAGGGCATTTTAGTCTTGTTACACTCACTACCATTAATTGTTGTCACAATGTACTTCCCCCAGGGATCACCTTTTATTATCCCCAGGTATTATTTATATAGCCAATAGGTCTTTAAATTATCAATGTAAGGAGAAATTGCTTCAGCTCATTCCAGGGCTCCCGCTTTGCAGTTAGCCCTAGCCCTAGTTTGGGAATGAGGAAGTGAGATTATCAGCAGGCACATGGAGAGAGAGAAAGGGGGGGAGGGCATTTGTGTGTCAGGGAGACTGACAGGGTGACTGTACCTCCAGGCACCCATTTTTTCACAGGCAGTCCGCACCATGCTCAACCTCAGCCTCACAGTTCTCCATAGCCTGACTTTGCTCCCACCAGGGAGGGAAAGACATAGACACCTGCAAACCTGCTTCACTGCTTGTGGAGCAACTCCCCACAGGTGGGGAACCGGGGCTTGAACCAGTATGCTGGTCCTTGTGCTTTGCACCAAGTGCACTTCTTCTTCTAGCGTCTGCCCTTCTTCCGTAGCCAGTTAATGGCTTTGAAAGTGACTGGGATCCATGTGGATTCAGTCGGCTAGGAAGGATCGTCAGTTTCCCCAATGAATGGGTACTCATGGGATACACCACGGGAAGGTCGATCCAATGCATCCTGTGCACTTAACCCACTGAGCTACTGCCCCACTCCCTTTATTGCCTTTTTATACAGTTAACTCCCTTATAATTGGCCAACATGTCTTTCTGAAATCCCAAGCAATTGAGTATAGGAGTAAGAGAAGCAGTTCCTAGACAAGTCCTACTCTTCACTATCCTCCCTTCTCTTTTCTGTCTCTCCTCCATCTACATTTCCAAATTTTCATCTGAAGTTTGTGTCCTCTACTTATGATAAGCCTCAGTATCTGTCCACATACTTCTGAGCTCTCTAGAACCTTCTCTGACTAGATACTTGCACAGAGTATAAATCCATTCTGTATCTGAAGTGAAAGATTAGGCCCTACCACAGCCAACCCTGTGTCTCCAAATCAGGCAGAAAATATTTGGATCCTGTAATAGATTCTCCACATCTGAATAACTTCAAACAGTCAACTTCCCCAAAACTTAGCACCTTGGTTCTTGTAGGAGTCCAAGTATTCTTGTTGGCCATGCCACTTCATTTGGCTAGTAAAAGAAAAGTTAGCCTGGTAAAGCAACTATACTAGGGACATTTAGAATAATCCAGGCAAGGATTCATTTGTCATCACTTGTGAGCTAGATTGTAAAGACAGAGAGATTGGGTGGAGAGAACCAAATTACACTTCCTGTTTCTGTGGCTCTGTAGTATTCCCTTAATAACTCATTGAGTAGGTTTAATTTTTTTTTTCTGTCATCATAGGAAATTCACTGCTTCAGGACAATTTTTTTTTCAGACATAGAGAGACAGATTCAAAATCCCAGGTTCAATCCCCCATACCACCATAAGCCAGAGCTAATCAGTGCTCTGGAAAAGAAAGAGAAAGAAAGAAAAAAGAAAAAAGAAAAAAAGAAAGAAAGAAAGAGAGAGAGAGAGAGAAAGAGAGAGAAAGAAAGAAAGAAAGAAAGAAAAGAAGAAAGGAAGAAAACAGAGACAGAGAAAAATACCCCAGCACTGAAGCTTCTTCCACCCCCTGATAACCACCACAATTCTCACAGAGTCTGAAAGACAGTCTAGTTACTAATTTTATTCTTGCAAGTTCATTTGGTTTGGTTATATGTATTTCATATATGAGTGAAACCATCCATCAACTGTCCTTCATCTCTTTATTTATCTTACTTAACATAATCACCTCCATTTCCATCCATTTTGTTCCAAATGGTACAACTTCATCTTTTGCTGTTGCAGAGTAGTATTCCATTGAATATGTATCCTGCAGTTTCTTTATCCAGCCATCTATACAGCTTTATGCAATCTTCTAGAAATGAAGATGTCTAATGAATAAATATGGATTTTTATTAAGGACATAATCAAGAATAAGGTAAATATAACTATCATGAAAAAAAGTGGAAGAAATAATATGAATCCTTTATGAAGAAGAAAAAAGCTAAGACAGAAAAATACACATCTTTGTTGTTTTAAAAAGTTCACAGGTCATATCGCACCAAAGTAAAAGACTCTGGGGTAGGTGGGTGGAGAGAATACAGGTCCTCCCCCTTCCCATTTTCACTAGAGCTACTCCCATAAAAGCCATTCTTCTTCTGCACCTTGCTCTCTTGCCAGCTCTTCACTTCAGAGTTTAGACGCAGGAAAGGTTACTGCATGAGGCGGCCATTTTTGCTACCTCCACGTGGCCCAACCTGCTTCTCTCTCACCCAACTCTGAGGTGCCAGTGCAAATAAAGATTTGTGTTCCCTCTTCCAAAAAAAAAAAAAAAAATTCACAGGTAATATAAACTGGAAATAATATAAACCTTTGTGGTAGGAGTGTGCAATAGGATAGAGTGGTGGGAATACATATGTAGTTTATTTTATAGTTTTATTTGTGATTAATGATGGTATACAAGACCGTAAGATCACTGCACCTACCACCGAAGTTCTGTGCCCACATCCTTCCAATGATAACCACCATAGTTCTCACAAAATCTTATGGCTTGTTTCCTTCTGTTTGCTTTTTAAAAGTTCATGTATTTCACTTCTACAGATTCCACATATGAATGCAAACATCCAATGATTGGCATTCACCTCTTTGTTTATTTCATTAAACATAATCACCTTCAGTTCCATCCATGTTGACTTGATCTCTGAAGCAAGTTTTCAGGGCTACATGGTAGGCCATGATCTTGCTAGAAGGCCAGATCTTGGGCTTCCAACTTCTATACCTATGAAATAATTGATTTCTTTGTTTAAGTCACCCTGTGTGTGATTCTAATGCAGAGAGAGTGTTTAGAGAACAACACAGAGGCCCTTCTGTCTTACAAGTATAAGCTTCTCACTTATCTAATAGAGGTCTCAGTGTGACAGGTGTGAATTTGATCAGAAAACTGAAAGTCAATATCTAGCTATATGACCATGGACAAGTCTCTTTTCCTCTCTGGTGGTCAGTCTTCTATTATATAGGTGATTAAGTCTGCCTCATTTTCTGATAAATAGTTTGTGAAACTATGTATGCAGCTTTGTAATACCTAGCCAAGGCTTGTGAGAAAATGAACTATCTTAGAATCCAGCACAAAGCAAATGGGTTACCATATACCTAATAATGACTAGGAGTGTGATATAATTAGAATACACATCTTAGTCTTGCTTCATTTTATTTACTTGTTGATGTATTAAATTTTTATTAGTAATTTAATAATGATTAAAAAGATTGTAAGATAACAGGGATACAATTTCACACAGTTCCTACCACCAGAGCTTCATGTCCCATTCCCTCCATTGGAAGTTTCCCTATTCTTTATCCTCTCGGAAGTATGGGCCAAAATTCTTTATGGGGTGCAGAAGGTTGAAGGTCTGGCTACTGTAATTGCTTCTTTGCTGGCCTTGTGTATTGACACATCAATCCATACCCCCAGCCTATTTCTATCGTTTCCTAGTGGGGAACGGTTCTGGAGAGGTGAGGTTCAGGGGATACATTAGTGAGGTAGGATGGCATAATGATAGCGTCTACAACCTGGTGGTATTCAGCTCTCCTTTGTCCCTTTCAGCACCTTTTTGCCAATTCATAGCTGACTTATAATATTCCACCATCGTTTCTCTTTGTCCCCTTCTCTATGGTTTCCTACTAGGCTGGACATCCTGCTTCCACTTTAAATTTCCAGGATTTGAAGGTGTTTGTTTGTTTGTTTGTTTGTTTGTTTGAAGACAGTCAATCTAGGTGCTGTCTTCATGCAGCCATCTTGACTGCCCTCCCACCATTGATTGATTTTTAGGTAGTGACAGAGAGGCAAAAAGAGTGAAAGAGACCACAGCACACAGCTTCCTTCAATACAGTGAAGGGTGGGCTCGAACCTGGGCCCATACATGGCAAAGCAGGGCACTATTGAAGTAAGCTATTTTGCTAGTCCCATCATGGTCTTTGAGCCCTGTGATTTAATGCCCCATACCCCAATCACATCAACTCCCTCTGAGTGTTAATATTGACTCACTGGCAGAGGTAGCTCTCCCTAGACAGGCCTTTAGAAAGACAAATTCCAAAGAGAACCTCATAGAAGCACCCATGTCGGACATTGTCAAATCTCACTAATACCCCCCACTCCTGACTTGTGGGAGACCATCCTCAGGCATGTGTTGCTATTTGCATGTCTCATTTTTCAGGCTCACATTTATAGATGGCAAGCAGTGAATCTTCCTTTTGTCCCTTTGTGAGGTTGGCAGTTCTAATTTAAATTTCATGAAAAGGGCAATTGAGAAAGAATGGATCTATCTCCAAGCTCTTGTTAGTAAAGAGGCTGGATTCTAGAAAATGGATTGCTTTAGCTCAGACTAAACAAGTGATTCACTCTTTGGCTTATCATCAAGTCAGGTGACTTTGGATCAGTTAAAACATACAGCTCACTCCATTTCATTCCCTTTGTTTGCATTTCTCTCTCTCTCTCTCTCTCTCTCTCTCTCTCTCTCCATACATATATATAAATTTATACAAATATGTGTTTCCCCCTTGTCCCAGTGACATCTTTAATTGGTTTTTAATCACCATATTGCAATTAACAATAGATTTACCTCATGAAATTTGACATTTACTCATAGATCTTTCTTATTTGTAATTTTTTATTTATTTTTTGTTAGAAATAGAGGGAAAGGGGAAACAGAGATAGAGATAGAGACCTGCAGCATTGCTTCACTTCTTGTGAAACTTCCCTTCTATAGGTGGAGGCCAGGGACTTGAACCTAGGTAATTTTGTACATGTGCTCAGCTGGGTGCAATACCACTCATCCCCCAAGCAGAAGGACTTTTTGTCCTTGAAATTAACTGTACTAAGAAAATAGCATCAAGCATCATTAATATTAGAGGAAGATGGCCAAAGGGCTCTGTACTCCAATTCATCAGGACCCAGAGGGAGAAGAGGAAAAAAAAGAAAGACATTCGGAAATAGCAATAGGTGTAGGTGTGATTTAGAAAGAAAGAGAAGGCAGGGATATATGGGGGAAAAGGGTGAATATATATATAGATAGATAGATAGTTATAGAAATAGTAGTCAACCCATAACTGTGATCTTGAGGAAACTACTGCAGTTTCCAATGGAGTGAATGGGGAAAGAGAATTCTCGTGGTGGTAATAATGTGGAATTATACTCCAGTTATCTCATAATTTTGTAAATCAGTGTTAAATAAGTAATGAAATAAAATAAAAAATAGCATCATTGAGCATGTATAGGTAATGGTATTCAAAAGTCACTTAAATAATATCTCTCATAATACAGTTACACTGTTAATTTGATAAGCTAGTATTAGGGGAGGTAAGGACCAGAGAGGGTCCTGAACTCCAGTTCCACCAGAACCTTGAACTTTTATTATCAGAAAACTTAATTTTGCCCCTTGAGTGAGAGAAGAGAATATGAATGACACCTGAGGAAATCAGCCTTTGTTTTCCTTAACTTATAGAAAGAAGAAGATGGAAGGACACAGGAAAGGAGTCAGGGGGTAGTGCAGTGGGTTAAGCACACGTGACACAAAGCCAAGGACAGGTGAAAGGAAGGACACCGGAAAGTTGTAATAGGTGTGGGTGTAACTTAGAAAGTTAATGTGGTAGACCACCACCATCCCGGAGGCAGAACTATAAGCAGTAGCAGATCACTTTCTCTCCTCTCCTCTCCTCTCCCAGATCAACTAGGAATACTAAAGGAGACCACCCGGGACCAAAACAAGACAGGACTAGAATGGCCACAGGAACCCACTAAATCACTGGTGAGTACAAACACATGTGGCTGGTGACAGAGAGGAGAGAGGACCGTAACGAGAGATTAAGTGACTGCTAACAGTCCAGCAATTTATCAGCTGAGACACCACCTCCAGTCTGCTCCACCAACAAAGGGGACAGCTCACCAAGTGCAACTCTGAGTCTCCATTGCTACTACCCTCAGAATTTGGAGCAGTGGCAGGGAGGGACACCAGGGGACAGAGATCTAACCAGGAAACTCAGGAGAAGATCTATACCTCAGTGGCATAGCTGACGGGCTGTGAAAGTCTCTTTGCATAACCACTGGATTATCTCTACCACACCCTGCTTTATCTCTTGGTCAGGAGTCAGTGATTAAGCTGAAGCCTATTGATAGTTTAAAAGCCCTCAAGCTCCCATAACCTACAGGGAAGAGAAAAAAAAAAAAAAAAAGAGGCTTTTAAACCACTGAGCTCCAACTCAGGGATTAAAATACTATTGAAAAAACTGCTAACTTCCACCACTGTGAACCCTTTAATTAACTTACTTAGACACAAGTCAATCCAGGCAATAGTGATCAGTAATTTGAAAAGTACTGATAAAGGGAACTCATAACATAATGTATAAAATGGTTAAAACAACAAGAAGAAATATTGGAGAATCAAACCAGGACAAGAGTCCAGCTAAAAGTCCTCCAGAGGGTGAAGCACAAAATAATGAGTTCAACATCCAAACATTAGCTAAGGAAATAATAACAGGAGTGAGTAAAGAATTTGAAAAAATTGTATTCAGAAATACAGGAACAACAAATGAGACTATGGAAGAAAATACTAATTATTTCATGGTTATTAGAGAGCTGAAAGCTGAAATCGCTAAGAACGCAACTAGCTGAACAAGTTAAAGCAGTATCAGAACAGGGCAACAAAATAGATGATCTCCAGAAAACAGTAGAGGACAGAGAGAATAGAATCTATGAGGCTGAAGACAGAATTAGCAAGATTGAGGATGAATTAGAGACAACTAAAAAAGAAGTAAGAGATCTCAAAAAGAGATTAAGAGATGCTGAAAACAACAACAGAGTCCTATGGGATGACTTCAAAAAGAAATAATATATGCATTATTGGCATACCAGAGGAAAAAAGAGAAGGAGAGGAAGAAAGCGTTTTCCAGGCCATAATAGCTGAAAACTTCTCTAGTCTAGACAACATCAAAGACATAAAGATTCAAGAAGCCCAGAGGGTCCCAAACAGAATTAACCTAGACCTAAAGACACCAGAACATATCATACTTAGAATGGAAAGGAATAAGGATAAAGAAAGCATCCTGAGGCTGCAAGAGAAAAACAAAGAGTCACCTACAAAGGAAAACCCATAAGATTAGCAGCAGACTTCTCCATACAAACACTACAGGCCAGAAGAGAATGGCAAGATATCAATTGAGTGCTCAATGAGAAAGGCTTTCAACCAAGAATAGTATATCCTGCTAGACTGTCATTCAGACTAGATGGAGGCATCAAAACCTTCTCAGACAAGCAACAGTTGAAAGAATCAACTATCACCAAGCCTGCCCTGAAAGAAGTTCTGACCACCACAAATAGGACATATATCAAAAACATATATCAACATATATCAACATATATCAACATATATCAAAACACTCTAAAACTCTACAAGAATGGCGTTAAAATATCTTCAATCTTTGATATCAATAAATGTCAATGGCCTGAATTCACCTATTAAAAGACACAGAATAGGAAGATGGATCAGAAAACACAACCCAACAATATGCTGTCTACAGGAAATCCACCTAACTCAACAAGACAAACACAGACTTAAAGTGAAAGGATGGAAAACTATCATACAAGCCAATGGCCCACACAAAAGGGCAGAAACAGCTATTCTCATATCATACACAATAGACTTTAAAATAGATAATATTAAAAAAGATAGGAATGGACACTACTTAATGCTCAGAGGATCAGTCAATCAAGAGGACTTAACAATTATTAACATCTATGCACCCAATGAGAAGCCATCTAAATACATCAAACTTCTACTGAAAGAGTTACAGCAATATATTAACAGCAACACAATCATAGTAGGGGACTTCAACACCAGACTCTCTCAACTTGACAGATCATCCAGGCAGAAAATCAATAAAGACATAAGGGAGCTCAATGAAGAGATAGATAAACTAGAACTATTGGACATTTTCAGAGTCATTCATCCCAAGAAACTGGAATACACATTTTACTCAAATCCACATGGGTCATTCTCAAGGATAGACCATATGTTAGGCCACAAAGACAGCATCAGCCAATTCAAAAGCATTGAAATCATCCCAAGCATCTTCTCAGACCACAGTGGAATTAAACTAACACTTAGCAACCAACAAAAGATTAGTAACAGTCCCAAAATGTGGATGCTCAACAATACACTTCTTAACAACTTCTGGGTCAAAGAGGAAATCAAGGAAGAAATCAAAATGTTTCTAGACTTCAATGAAAATGAAGACACAAGCTATCAAAATATTTGGGACACAGCTAAAGCAGTACTAAGAGGGAAGTTCATAGCTATACAAGCACACATTAGGAAACAAGAAAAAGCACAAATAAACAGCCTGATTGCACATCTTAAAGACCTAGAAGAAGAACAACAAAGGAACCCTAAAGCAACCAGAAGGACAGAAATACTAACTAAATAATAATAACTAAAGTTAGGGCAGAAATAAATAACATTGAGAATAAGAAAACCATACAAAAGATCAATGAAAGTAAATGTTGGTTCTTCGAAAGAGTAAACAAAATCAACAAACCTTTAGCCAGACTCACAAAACAAAAAAGGGAGAAGACCCAAATAAATTGGATAGTAAATGAAAGAGGAGATATCACAACAGACACCGCAGAAATTCAACATATCATGCGAGGCTTCTATGAACAACTATATGCCACCAAGCTAGAGAACCTGTAAGAAATGGACGATTTCCTAGATACCTATCAACTTCCAAAACTAAGTAAAGAGGAAGTGGATAACATGAACAGACCCATCACAGCTAATGAAATTGAAACAGTTATCAAAAATCTCCCCAAAAATAAAAGTCCCGGACCAGATGGTTTTACAAATGAATTCTATAAAACCTTCAAAGAAGAACAAATACCTCTACTTTTAAAAGTCTTCCAGAAGATTGAAGACACTGGAATACTCCCTGCCAGCTTCTATGAAGCCAACATCACTCTGATACCAAAAGCAGACAGGGACACAACCAAAAAAGAAAACTGCAGACCAATATCTCTGATGAACATCGATGCGAAAATATTGAACAAAATTCTAGCCAACTGGATACAACAGTATATCAAAAAGATTGTTCATCATGACCAAGTGGGGTTTATCCCAGGCATGCAAGGTTGGTTTAATAAATGTAAATCAATGAATGTGATCCACCACATCAACAAAAGCAAGACCAAAAACCACATGGTCATATCAATAGATGCAGAGAAAGCCTTTGACAAATACAACATCCCTTTATGATCAAAGCACTACAAAAAATGGGAATAGATGGAAAATTCCTGAAGATAGTGGAGTCTATATATAGCAAACCTACAGCCAACATCATACTCAATGGTGAAAAACTGGAAGCATTTCCACTCAGATCAGGTACTAGACAGGGCTGCCCACTATCACCATTACTATTCAACATTGTGTTGGAAGTTCTTGCCATAGCAATCAGGCAGGAGCAAGGAATTAAAGGGATACAGATTGGAAGAGAAGAAGTCAAACTCTCCTTATTTGCAGATGACATGATAGTATACATGGAAAAACCTAAGGAATCCAGCAAGAAGCTTTTGGAAATCATCAGGCAATACAGCAAGGTGTCAGGCTATAAAATTAACATTCAAAAGTCAGCGGCATTCCTCTATGCAAACATTAAGTTAGAAGAAATTGAAATCCAGAAATCAATTCCTTTTACTATAGCAACAAAAATAATAAAATATCTAGGAGTAAATCTAACCAAAGAAGTGAAAGACTTGTGTACTGAAAATTATGAGTCACTACTCAAAGAAATTGAAAAGGAAAGTAAATGTGGATAGTGGAAGTGAAGTGTATAGAAGATCAGCTTTACCACCATTTGGGTCTTTGTACCCACTTGTCCTGTATCCGTGCTCTCATTTTTCCTGAATAAAAGATAAAAAATGCCTGAAACTATGATCCCTTTCAATTCCTTGGTAAAGAGACCATAACAAACTAGATACCATGGGGGATAGACTTCTTGGCTTCTTTCCCCTTCAGCAGATCTGTTTCAGTTTGTGTTCCATTTAAAGTTTTTGCTTTTTCTTTTTAAAAACTTATGTTTAGCTTTTGAACAAGCAAGATATTTATAAAATTTAAAGGTCAAAATACTACAAAAATGTTTAAGTACCCATCGACAGATGACTGGCTAATGAAGTTATCAAATATATGCACTCCATAAAATACTACTCTGCAATAAAAAAGATGAAGTGTCCTTTGGGACGATGTGGATGGATAAATATTCACACTTGCATAGAAAACCACCTACAGCTCAGAGGCGGACCCCAGAAACCACAGAGGTGAGAAGGCCATGGCTGGAAGGAGGAGAACCCGGAGAGAAGCAAGATCTCAACAACAGGATCAGGCTGAGTTTCTTGCAGCCGTCGTCTGAGTTGGAGCCGGCAGCTGTTCTGAGCCACCCAGACCTGACGTTTCAGCACTCTGCTCCGGCAACAGCCTACCTAGCTCTTGGCACTATGACCACCACCACCACCACCACCACCTTCAAGGACATGGATCCCAACAGCAGGAACAGTTCTTGAGTTTTGCATCCTCCAAGTGGTAGATACAATTTTTCACTAGGTTTTGATGAACAAACTAGAAGGAGGAACAAAATGGCGTCTAGCATCTTTGAGATGTCAGAGGAAAATGCTCCTCCATGGGCCAAAGCAGCAGGTATCCAGTCTAATAGTGACAAAGAAGATTCTGAGTCATCTGGGCCCCAGAGAAGAAACTGTTCTGTAGCAAACTCTGGAGACTTCTTAGATTTGAAGGGAGAAGATGATATTCATGAAAATGCGGACATGGGTTTACAGACCAACCTGGGGCAGAATGAGGAGAAATTGGTGCCTGCTGCCCCTATGCCAAGTCCTGTGGCTCCAGCCTCAGTGTCATCCAGAAGAAACCTTCCTGGTGGAAAATCCAATCTTGTGCTGGGTTAGTGCCAGCTGTCTTGAAGGCTGTCATTTTGTTTGTCGCCTCCATTCTGCACAACTTGAGCCTGACTGTACATCTTTTGGATTTGTTTCATTAAAAAAGATCTACTTATTGACTGGTCAATGCCCATGTCCAGCGGAGAAGCAATTACAGAAGCCAGACCTCCCACATTCTGCTCCCCATAAAGATTGTTGGTCTGTACTCCCAGAGGGATAAAGAATAGGGAAGTTACCAATGAGGGGCTGGGATACAAACTCTAGTGGTGGGAATTGTATGGAATTGTACCCTTCTTATCCCACAGTCTTGTTGATCATTATTAAATCACTAATAAAATAAATTTTAAAAAATAACCACTTAAAAATAAATAAATAAATAAATAAATAAATAAAGGACCTTGACTTGAGTTGCTTCCAGTTTGACAATATAGCAGGACCCCTTCCGCCAAACCTGTCCTACCCAGAGAATAAGGTGGTGATCCATTAATCTACAGTTCTTCTCAGCTGAAATACTTATATATTCCCAAAGGCAACAGGATCCCACCCATCATTCCTGCCCCTCCCCAAAGATTTCAGAGCCAATTCATCAACTCATTAATCAGCACCTTCCTCCAGTCTATTTCTGGGAGGACAACTGGGCCCTGCTCATCAAGCTGCCAACCCTCCCCACCCCCAAGACATTCCAGAGAGTCCAGAGTCAGCCTGCATCTCCATTTAGTTAAACTTTTGTGTGAACAGAATCCCTCTGAGACAATCATAGTGGCCCCATCACCCTAGAAGAGAACAATTCACCTCAAAGTTAGCCTGGCTCTGCTGATGTCCAGTTAAGGAAAGATCCCCAATACAGACCACTGAAAACCAACAAATCACAACAAGGAGACAGAAAAATACACGTTCATCACCTTCACCAAGAAATCAACACAGAAGCCCTGGGGGAAAAAAAAGTCCCCAATATACAGGAAATATCCTTAGTGCATTCAGAGAAATAAAAGAAATTATTAGAATCACAAGCATAGCAGATGGAGGATGGGGGGCACAAGTGCACAGAGACTTGGGCTGGTGGGGAAGATGGGTGAAGAAAATAGGTCAATCTCACTCCATAGGATTTATGTGAAGGTGTTCGATGGTGGCTATGTGTGTGCAGGGTGACGGGCAGGAGCCTGTCCCGTGTCATCTTAGACAAACAACCTGAGATTCCCCAGCCTCAGTTTCTTCATTTGTTTTTTTGTTTGTTTGTTTGTTTTGTTTTGTTTTTCTACCAGAGTACTGCTCAGTTCTGGTTTATGGTTGTGCTGGGGGACTGAACCTGGGACTTTGGAACCTCAGGTATGAAGGTTTGTTAGCATAACCATTATGCAATCTACACCTGCCCCAGTTTTTCAATCTGTAAAAAAAAATGAGATCACATTAGACCTAAAGGGTTGTTTTTAGTTTTTGTTTATCACTGGGACTTGGTGTCTACACAGTCAACCCAGCACTTCTTGGTGGTTGTTTGTTTGTTTTTTAAATAAGACAAAGAGAAATTGAGAGAGGAGAAGGAGATAAAGAGGGAGAGAGAAAAAGAGACACCTGCAGTGTCACTTCACCACTTGCAAAGCTCCCTTACCACCCCAAACACATACTCCCACAGGTAGGGGCTTGAGGCCAGGTCCTTGCAAATGGTAATATATGCACTCTACTGGGAGTCTCACTGCCCAGCTCTGGACCTAGTGGGCAAAGTTTTATGCCTTTGACTTTCATGCAAGCACATTCAGGTGAGTGACCAAAACCTCTGCCTTCTGGTACTAGAAGACAGAAGATAAAATAAAGACCACATCTAGGTAAGGAGGAACAATGATTGGTCTGCTTCCAGGTCATCAGAAGGTTAAGGACTATGAGTACATCTTGCAAATTCAAAAATGTGTATTTAGCATAGATACCATAGTTCCACTCCTCCCTGAAAAATTGTGTCTGTAGTGTTTCTCTCTCCAACAGCCTTGTCACTCCACCCAGGGGGCTGAACTCCAACATAGATTAATCCAACAAGGCTACATTGGTAGCAGGACAAGGATTAAAACCCTAATTCTCCACATGCACATATTTATTCAATTAAATTCACTGCTGGAGCATCTACTGTGGGCCTTGGGCTATGCCAGTACAGTAGTGGAAAAAAACATTGATTGTCCCTGTGTTATAGAGCTCACATTCCAGTGGCTGTCCAAGTCCAAGGAGGCTTTCTCTAGGCAGAAAAAAGTGAAAGCTCTGGGAGTCGGGCAGTAGCGCAACAGCTTAAGCACACATGGCGCCAAGTGCAAGGACCAGCATAAGGATACTGATTCGAGCCCCCGGCTCCCCACCTGCAGGGCAGGTCCCTTCACAGGCAGTGAAGCAGTTCTGCAGGTGTCTATCTTTCTCCCTCTCTGTCTTCCCCTCCTCTCTCCATTTCTCTCTGTCCTATCTAACAATGAGGACATCAATAACAATAATAACTACAACAATGAAAAACAACAAGGGCAACAAAAGGGAAAATAAATAAAAATTAAAATAAAAATAAATGTGTTTGAAAAAAAAGTGAAAGCTCTGTGACCTGGGCATGTACTTGCCTTGTGAACTTCAGTGCTTCCTGCCTGAACCTTATCTCCCCTGCTCTGTGCCTGTAACACATAAATGACTGTGTTCCTTGCAGAGGTAAAGCCAGGGCTGGCCATGCCACACACAGAGGAGTCTATCCTGGATGGTCCCAGATCTAGAGCAGAGGGCAAGGTAGAGAGGGAATGGTGAATCATGTTGGCACATATTTGGGGTGTGAGGGTATGAATTATACCCCTTAGGCAATAACGCTCTTAACATTTTCCCAATAACAACTAAATAAAAAAGAAATTAAAGGATCCTTTATTTCCTTAAGAAAGAAAGAGGGAGAGAAACCAGAGCAACATTCTAGCACATACAGTGCTGTCAGTTTAACCCGAGACGTCCCGTACACAAGTCATGTGCTTTTACCATTGAGCTGTCTCCCCTTCCCAGCCCCAAGGAGTTTTTTCCTCTTTGTTCTCTCTCTCTCTCTCTCTCTCTGTCTCTCTCTCTCTCTCTCTGTTTCTCTCTCTTTTTCTTCTTTTTTTTCTTTCCTTTACTCTTTTCCTTTTTTCCTTTCTTACTTAGCACCTGGGCTTCATGCTTGCATTATTCACGATCCCACTGCTGCTGGTGGAAATGGATGGAAGACAGAGACAGAAATACAGAAAAGGAAGAGGAACATCACGGCACTGCTTTGCCTCTGATGAGGCATCCTCTTAGCATGGTGTGTTTGCAGAGTGGCCAGGGAGCCCAGGGTACTTGGCCAGTAGGGCATGGGAAAATATGTGATCTATCTACCAGGTAAACCTTTCTCCTTGACTTAGAGAGAGCCACTATTGTAACCTCATGAGGGGTGTGTGTGTGTGTGTGTGTGTGTGTGTGTGTGTGTTATAATCTCATTTTATAAAGACATCAGTCATGTCGGATTAAAGTGTGCTTAACATTTTACCTTAATTACATCTTTAAAGAGCTTATCTCCATACATGATTTTTGTTTTGTTTTGGTTTGATTATATTATTATTATTATTATTATTATTATTAATTTGTTATCACTAGGACTTTACTGCTCTAGGATGCCTTTTTTGGGCAGATAAAAACAAACAGTGGGAGAGACACCACAGACACCAAAGCTTCTCCTGGTGCTGTAATATTCCCATTCGATGCATTCGGGGCTTGAACTTGTGTCAAGTGCATGGCAAAGGAGGGATCCACCAAGACAATTATAACATAGGTCCCCTATGGTCGTATTTTTTTGGAAAGGCAGAATTGATTCCATAATTTCCCTACTTTGTGAAGCGTTTAAATTGTTGTTTGATTTACAATAAATTTAGAACACAAAGGCAGTTAGGATATAAAAACTAAATGTCCAAGTTGACTATATTAATTAACATTAAAATCACCCAAAATGTTTTAGGGTTATTAATGGAGAGATGTTTCTAAGAAACGCTATTTTTAAGCCTAGGCTTAAAATCTGTGCTTAAAATTATTATCAAAGAACGCTTTAACTCACAAATAATTCATACTATCTCTGTTTATAAAGAGCTGATAGATTTTGAATTTTAAAAGGAAACCTCTATAAATAGATGCAAGAAGAAGACATTTCCCACATCCTGGAGTAGCTGAGTTGGTGGATTAACAACTATTCTAATGTCTCATTGAGCAAATTAACCTTTGACCTTGCTTGTATCTTCTGAAGGCAGGATTCTGGAGGTCAGTGGTTAATTGGCCTGGAAATGATAATATGCTTATCAGCAAAATAAACTGAAAAATAATGTGTGAGTAAAGGCCAATCTATTCTCACTGTCTCAACTTCCTGAGAAAACATAATGAAATTGACAATCTGTGCTGTCTTTGCACAGGCAAATAAAAAAGGACTTTATTTTTTCTTGAGGATGTCAGAGGACTGTGCCAATACAAACTTCTGCTTTTCATCTTCTGAGTAATCTCGGATAACAGTGCTATCTCTGACCCAGCTACATGTTTTTAGAAGTGCCGGATCCTCTTGACACAAAGCTAATTAATGGTGCATTTGCAAATCTTTCTTCCAACCCCTCTTCACCCTGCTGCTTTCTACATAGAGCAATTTTGCAAGATCAGGCTGAGCTGGGATTTGGGGCATGAGGGGAAGAAGGTAGCCATTTAAAGTCTGTGCATTTGGGTTTCTAATTTCAGACCTTATGTGTGTGTTATTTGGAGCAAGCAAATTCAACTCTCTGGATCTCAATTTACTCATAATTCATTGTAGCCCAGTGGCCTCCAGTTTTTGCAATGATCTTTTCACTCTTTCTTTAAAAAGAAAAATAGAAGGGGGCGGGGAGGATGAGGAGAAGAAGGAAAAGAGGAAGAGGAGGAGGTGGTGGAGGAGGAGGAGAAGAAGAAGAAAGACAGAAGATCTTGAAAAATGTATTTTCATTTAATCTATTTTACAGAAGGAAGCAGTGAAGGAGGAAAAATGAAAGAGAAGTGGTCCAGGAGATGGCACAGTGGATAAAGCATTGGGCTCTCAAGCATGAGTTCCTGAGTTCAATCCCTGGAAGCACATGGTTCTTTCTCTCTCCTCCTATCTCTCTCATGAATAAATAAATTAATTAATTCTTTTTAAAAAATGAAAGAGAAGCAAATCAGCAAGAAATCAATGAACTTTCTCCCACACGAGCATGGTTGACCCGGAAGTAGCTAGAACATCAAACCAGGAACACACTTGACACCGTGGGGTCCCTGCAAATGGAGAGCAATCTAAACAAATGGAAACTAAAGTAGGACTAGAACTCAGGTCATCTCATCCAAAGCACACTGCTGTCACTGCCTAGCTGTGTGACCTTTGGAAAGTCATATAAACATCTCTGGCCCCAGAGCCCCTTCATCTACAAAAGAGGGGAGTGACAGTAAATGGTTTCTCTCTTTTCTAGGATTGCATTAGTGAGACAGCTGGTATTGTTAATTGATAAGGAAGCGGTTCAAAGAGGATCCATCTGTGTTTAATTAAATTCCATTTGAGACATCTTTATAAATGCTCTGTGTTAGAAGATAACATATTAGGAGACACTGAAAACATACATATTGAAGCCATATGGCAACACATAAAGGACAGACACAATTAAATTAAACCAGCAACTGGTGAGAACCAGGACGCCTATAGTTTGAGAGATTTGGGGAGGGAGTTATGGTTTTTTGGGGCATTGGAAGAGAAAGTCTTTTCTGTGGAAATTGAACATTAGCAGAAACACAGTGGCAGGGAACTGACATTCCATGAACTCTGACAGTAAGAGGAAGGAAAGAAAGGAAGGAAGGAAACAGAAGTCAGAGGTGAGGGAAGGGAAATGACTCAGAATATCATCCCTGAAGAGACGGGGAGAGAGAAAAAGGCATAGATGACAATTCCTCCCCTTCACTCAGATTCACCCATGGGTTTGGGGTTTTGTTTTGTTTTTTTCAAATCAACAAACTTTATATTTTTTAAAGAGATGTTTGAGGTTCACAGGAAAATTGAGCAGGAAACATAGAGTTGCTACATAACCTTTGTCCTTGCACACATATAACATCCCCCGCCAGCGGTCAGCATTTGTGACGATTAGTAAACTTACATTGGACATGTCATTATCACACACAATGCATAGTTCATGTGAGGACTCACTTCAGGTGTTGTGCATTCCATGTGTTTCCTACAAATGTGTAATGATGTGTACCGAGCATTGTACAGTGCAGAATAATGTCACTGCTCTCAAAAACCTTCGTAGTCCCACCTCCCTCCCTATGCAGCCCTGTCAACCAACGACCATTTTAAGGGGATGGGTGGTGGTGCATCTGATTAAGTGCACATACTACCAATGATCATTTTATTTTTCATCAGTATACTTTTGCCTTTTCTAGAATGTCATGTGGACAGAATCATACAATATGTAACCTTTTCTCATTTCTTTTCCCAGTCACTTTATTAGGAAACAATGATTTACAAGACAATTGTCAGATGATTCTTCTTTTTTTTTTTTTTTTTTGCTTACAGGGTTATCACTGTGACTCAGTGCCTACACTATTAATCCATTACTCCTGGAAGCCATTTTTTTCCATTTTTGTTGCCCTTGTTGTTATTTGCTATTGTTGTTGTTGGATAGGACAAAAAGAAATTGAGAGAGGAGGGGAAGACAGAGAGGGGGAGAGAAAGATACCTGCAGACCTGCTTTACCGCTCAGGAAGTGACCCCCCCCATAGGGGAGGAACTGGGAGGCATGAATCGGGATCCCTGAGACCATCCTTGACCTTTGTGCCATGTGCACTTAACCCGCTGCACTACCGCCTGGTCCCCAGATGATTTTTTTTTTCTGTTGCCACCAGGGTTATCTTTGGGGCTCAGTGCCTGCACTACGAATACTCCGCTCCCAACGGCCATTCCGCCCCCCCCCTTTTTTCTTTTTCTAATTTATTGGATAGCATAGAGATACTGAGAAAGGAGGGAGAGAGAGAGAGGAAAAGAGAAAGAGAGATACATGCAGAACTGTTTCACCACTTATAAAGTATTCCCTCTGGAGGTGGGGAGTAAGGGCTCAAATCCTGGTCCTTGCACTTGGTAATTTCTATACTTAGCCAGGTGTGTTACTGCCAAGCCTTCATGATTATAATTTATCTCCCCATGATAGGTATCTGCACAGCACTTGTTCAAGGAAGCTTTCTCAAGCTTTACAGGAAACTTTCACTCCCCTCTGCTTCTGCCTCTGTATCTAAACAAACAAACAAAAATTGGACTAATCAATGGAGGCTAATTAAAGGAGGGGATTCCAGTCAGTAATACAAAAATTACAGAAAAGGGAGCAGGTAAGAGAAGATGGTGGGGTTTGTTTGTTTGTTTGTTGTTTGCTGTTGTTGTTTGTTTGTTTTCAAATAATCCTTTATTGAAGCATCTTCCTTTGTAATTCTTAACTAGCTGGGCATTCCACAGCACCACTGTGGATGTCATCTATGATGTCATGAGGATGGCGGCCATCAACATTGCAACCCACAGATTGAGCAGTCCCCAGGTTTCCTTGATGGTTCCAGAGAGTTCTCTAGCTAAAGATAGGTGCTCTATTTGTCGGGCAATGTTGACAGTTTCATCAAAAGTGCTGTTTCCACTGTGCTTAATATTTTTCTGCTTCTTTCTGTCTCTTGGTGGTTCCTTGAGGGCTTTTATGATGAAGGCTGAGGCAGAGGGCACCACCTCAATCTGGGCCTGTCCTGGATTGTGAGTTTTACTATAATCCTCAGACCCTTCCAATCACCAGTAGCCTTGACAATGCCATCACCAACTTTTTTTGGAGACAGACCGAGTGGCTTGATCTTGGGGCCAGGGCAGAAATGGCGCAGACTTCCCCACAGGTGCATCTCAGGTACAGGACTTTGATGTCGTTGGGGTCGAACTTTGGCGGCATGATGGAGGCATCTGGTGTCGGATGAACCCGGATTCAGGACGACCGAAGAAAGTTGCACCTTGGCCTCCTCTGAGCCGAAAACCGAAAGCGAGAAGATGGTGTTTGATCCCAGCACCACCATAAGCCAAACCTGGATGATGTTTGTTCTAGTCTCTCTCTTTCCCTCTCTCTCTTTCTCTCTCCCTCTCTCTCTCTCTCTCTCTCTCTCTCTCTCTCTCTCTATATATATATATATATATATATATATATATAGTAATCTCTCTCTTTAAAATAAATTTATTAATATAGGGTGAGGAGGAGAAAAGTAACTAAAAAAATTAATAAAGTAGCTCAATTTGGGGCTTGTAGAGCATGAGGTATCTTTCACTGCAGTGCTTATCTCCCTGAATCTCTTCCAAATTTATAAAATCCAGGACACAGGCAGGAAGTAGCACAACCAGTAAACTACATGAGAACCCCCTGGTCCTTATCTGCGGTGTGTGTGGGGGGGTGTTCATGAGCAGTGGGGCAGATTTCCGGTCTCTCCACCTTTCTTGACCTGTTACTCTCTGTCTTTATCATAATTAAGAAAAATATCATAAAAATAAAAAACTAACCTCCGTGGTCTGGGAGGTAGCGCAGTGGATGAAGCACTGAAATCTCAACCATGAGGTCCTGAGTTTGATCCCAGGAAGCACATGTACCAGAGTGATGTCTGGTTCTTTCTCTCCTCCTATCTTCCTCATGAATAAATAAATAAATTTTTAAAAAAATAAAAAAATAACCTCCAAGAGCTGTGGATTCATTGTGCAGGCATCCAACCCCAGCAATAAGCCTGGTAGCAAAATAATAATAATAATAAATCAAAATCATCCTCATCATCATCCAGGACTCACTACAATGCTTTCATCCAACTTCATCTATTAACAGAAACAAAAATATATATATAATAGTTACTTAATAAAGAACTTCTGGGTGGGGGTAGATAGCATAATAGTTATGCAAAGAGACTCTCATGCCTGAGGCTCCAAGGTCCAAGGTTCAATCTCCTGCACCACCATCAGTAAGAGCTAAGCAGTGCTCTGGGAAAAAAAAAAAACAACAACAAAAAAAAACTAACCCTTCTTATTTTGGGGAATATTTTCTTTTCTTTTCAAAGTGGTTTTCTTAGTGAGGGAAAGAGGAGAGAAAGAGAACTGGAGCATTACTCTGGCATATGCAATGCTAGAGACTGACCTCAGGGCCTCATACTTGAGAACCCTGTGCCTTATCCACAGCATCACCTCCTGGAACACTCCTTGGAATATTTTAACTTCTTTTAAAATATTTTATTAATATTTTATTTATTTATTCATTTATTTATTGGTTACAAACAGAGAGAAACTGAGATGGAAAGGTAAGATAGAGAAACTTTAGGGCTGGACAAACAGCATAATGATGCAAAAACACTTTCAGGCCTGAGGCATCAAAGGTTCCAACAGGTTCAGACCCCAGCACCATTATAAACCAGAGCTGAGCAGTGTTCTAGGAAAAAGGGGGGGGGGGAGAAAGAAAGAAAGGAAGGAAGGAAGAAAGGAAAGAAGAAAAGGACTGAGTGGTGGCACACATGTTACAATGTACAAGGATCCAGGTTTGAGCCTCCAATCTCCACCTGCAGGGGGAAAGCTTAAGGAGTGGTGAAACAATACTGCAGGCTTCTCTCTCTCTCTGTTTCTCTCTCTCTCTCCCTCTCTCTCCCTCCCTCCTCCCCTCCCTCCCTCCACTTTCCTCTCAATTTCTGGCTGTCTGGCTGTCTCTATCCAATAAATAAAGATAATTTTCTTTTTTTTTTATTTTTATTTTTTTTATTTTTTATTTTTTTAATTTATAAAGATAATTTTCATAGCAAGCAGGAAAGAAACTTTGAGTTCCTCATTTCCTCTCTAATTTCATGCAAAGAAATTCAGAGTATGGAATTTTTGCCCACCAAAGTGTATTTAATGGAGTAAGTGGGGGGGGCAGGGTCTCACATATGTGTGATCTCACTCGCTGGTAGCTTTTCCATGCAGGTAGAGAGACTAGACAGAGAGAGAGAGACAGAGAGAGACTGTATCACCAGACCTCCACCCCCCAGGTGCCACAGCACCTTCCATCTGGTGCTCTACCAGTGAAGATTTCCCTCCAGCCATGAATGGAATTTTAAAAACAAAAAGCAGTCAGGGAAGTGACTCAGGTCACATGCCTGAGGTTCCTGGTTTAATCACCTCCTTCGAATACTCTATCTACCTCTCTCTAACCAAAAGAATAAATATTTTTTGTCACCAAAGTTTTTGCTGGTGTTTTCTGTCTGCATGATTCCCAAAGGACTCTTTCTTTAGAAAGTAAAAGACAGCAGAGGGAAGATAGCATAATGGTTATGCAAACAGACTCTCATGACTGAGGCTCCAAGGTCACAGGTTCAATCCCCTGCACCACCATAAACCAGAGCTGAACAGTGCTCTGGTTAAGAAATAGAAAGAAAAGAAAGGAAGGAAGAAAGAAAGAAAGTAAAAGACAGTGGTCCAAGAGGTGGTGCAGTGATAAAGCTTTGGACTCTCAAGCATGAGGTCCTGAGTTCGATCCCTGGCAGCACATGTGCCAGACTGATGTCTGGTTCTTTCCCTGTCTCCTCCTATCTTTCTCATTAGTAAATAAATAAAACCTTTAAAAAAAAAAAGTAAGGAAGGAAAAGACAAAGAAGGAGAGACACCACAAGACTGCTTTACCACTCTTAAAATTTCCCCTATGCTAGTGCTTCCACATCGTGATTAGGGACTCAAATCCAGTAAAGCAAAATATATGCTCTACTGGGAGGAGCTATCTCCTAGCTTCCAATACATAAATCTTTTATAGAAAGAAGAGAAGAAACATGAGTTTCAAAACTAGATTATATCTGAGACAGCATTTTGGAATGACTCTCCTCACTCTCAGATTAGGATTAGGCTCCTCTTTTCCTCAGGGACAAATCTTATTTGACATGATATGCAAAATACCAGAGAACACCTGCATGTTGCTAACTTCTTTTTTGTTGTAGTTATTAGTGATTTAATAATGATCGACAAGATAGTGGAATAAGAGGGGTATAATTCCATACAATTCCCACCACCAGAGTTCTGTATCCTACCCCCTCCATTCTTTATCCCTCTGGGTGTATGGACCAAAGATCTTTATGGGGTGCAGAAAGTAGAAGGTCTGGCTTCTCTGCTAGACACAGGCATTGACAGGTCGATCCATACCCACAGCCTGTTCGTCCCTCTCCCTAGTGGGGAAGGGCTCTGGGGAGGTGGGGCTCCAGGACACATTGGTGAGGTCAAATACCTGGTTTTTAATATCTGCAAACTTGGTCACCTTTCTCCAGCCCATTAAATTCTTATCTATTGATAGTTATGCTAGAATGTTCACTATTAATCAGTGCACTGTATTTGTTGTAGCAAAACCATACCAGTAAAACTGATAAGTAGAAGTTAGTCATTCTTTAATTTATTTTTTAAATTTTTAAAAATTTGTTCATAAAATAAAAAATATAGACAAGACCATGGGATAAGAGGGGTACAATTCCACACAATTCCCACCACCAGAACTCTGTATCTAATCCCCTCCCTAACAGCTCTCCTATTCTTCATCCCTTTGGGAGTATGGACCCAGGATCATTATGGGGTGCAGAATTATGGAAGGTCTGGCTTCTGTCATTGCTTCCCCACTGAACATGAGCATTAGCAGATCGATCCATACTCCCAGCCTGTCTCTCTCTTTCCTTAGTAGGGCAAGACTCTGGGGAAGCAGAGCTCTAAGACACATTGGTGGGGTTGTCTGCCCAGAGAAGTCCAGTTGGCATCATGGTAGCATCTGGAACCTGGGGGCTGAAAAAGAGTTAACATATAAAGCAGAACAAACTGTTGACTAATCATGATCGTAAAGACAAGAATATTGCAGATGAGGATTTGGGGTCTCCATTTTGGAAAAAGCTAGTTGGTCTATTTTAGGTATATTCCAAGGGGGCCCATAACCTTACTAGTTTTGACCTAAGCCTGACATCTAATATACAGGTGACCTAAGTTATTGTCTGGGGAGATGGTTTCATAGTTGGGAAAGCTTTCCTATTCTTTATCCCTCTGGGAATATGGACCCAGAATCATTATGGGATGCAGAAGGTGGAAGGTCTGGCTTCTGTAATTGTTTCTCCACTCAAAACGGGCATTGACAGGTCGATCCATACTCCCATCCTGTTCTGTCTTTCCCTAGTGGGGCAGGGCCTGTCTTTCCCTAGTGGGGCAGGGCTCGAGTGAGGTGGGGTTCCAGGATACATTGGTGAGGTCATAAGATTCCTACCTTCTCATTTTCCTTCTCATATTATCTCCTCACCCACCTGTTAGAGACCATCACACAGAAACCCACCTCTCCCTCTTTCTCTGCTTAGTCCAAGCTCACCTGTTCTCTGTCCTATGGGCCATGATTGAGTGACTCTTCCAACACCTACTAAGGGGCAATGAAGAAATGTAGTCTTCCTTTCAGATTCTACCGTCTACCAGGCTAATGTCTTACCCTGGACTAGGTCCTAGCCTAATTTTTTTTTTTCCTAGCCTAATTGTGAAATTATCAGTGTATGCAGACAATCCAGACAAGTATGTTCCATTTGCTCACCCCCTTCTCAAGACCCTAGGGTCTACAGGCAGCCTCTGAAGCCTCAGGGAAGCCTCTATGAATGTTCTAGGGCTGCTCTCTGTACTTCCAATTCTTTCCCTCCACCCTTCCACTCAGTAAGAAAACCCATCCACCTTCTATTAAACTCTCCAAAACCCTCCAGGCTTCTAGAAGCAAACAAATCAGTCTAGGTTAGACTCATGACTAAAAACATGCCTCCAGCAATAAATCTGCATTACAGCAATTATGGTTTTCTAGCTAAGAGGCTGGAGGTAAAAAAAAGCAAATCTAATGATGATGGAGATGCATTTTTCAGCCAGAGAATCTTGGGCCATTTCCTCAGTTACAAAGGAATTTTTTTTTAAACCTCTATTACTCAAGGACCCTACCTATCACTGTCTGAAATGTAGGATAGAAATGGTTAGATGCAGAAGATTCATTAAATTAGGCCAAGCACACATGAGACTGGTTTTTCAGGGATAAAACAGGATTTAATAGTGATAATATGCAAGTGTTACATTAAAGAATTAAAAATCTGCTACAAACAACATGAAGGTCACAGGTTTCAGGATCATCAGTCAGTAGGGAAAGGTATGAGCTGAGCATGTGGTGATTTATGAAGCACAGGAACTAGTGACATTTGGGAAAAGATGGTTTAGAAAGAAGAGGAAATTGAGAGTCAGGCGGTAGCACAGCAGGTTAAGCGCACATGGCGTGAAGCGCAAGGACCAGCATAAGGATCCCTGTTCGAGCCCCTGGCTCTCCACCTGCAAGGGAGTCACTTCACAGGCAGTGAAGTAGGTGTAGGTGTCTGTCTTTCTCACCCCCTCTCTGTCTTCCCCTCCTTTCTTCATTTCTATCTGTCCTATCCAACAATGACATCAATAACAACAATAATAACTACAACAACAATGAAAAAAGGCAACAAAAGAGAAAATAAATAAATAAACATAAAAAACATTTGAAAGAAAGACAGACAGAAAGAAAGAAAGAAAGAAAGAAAGAAAGAAAGAAAGAAAGGGAAATAATTTGAATAGTGCACTGCTTTACCTTGTGTGGCTCAGATTCTAGCCTGCATTGAAGGAAGATTTAATGCTGTGAGGGCCATTTTCTCTCCCTCTCTCTCTCTCTCTCTCTCTCTCTGTGTGTGTGTGTGTGTGCCTTCTGTCTCTATCTGAAAATTAGTTAATTGATTAAATTTAAAAAAATACTTCAGACATGCTGATCAGAAGTTCTTCCTTTACAGTCACAAATGTAGCCCTTCTCAAAAAAAAAAACAACAAAAAACTATAACTGGGGCCAGGTAGTGATACACCGGTAAAGCACATCACAAGGACCCAGATTCAAGCCCTCAATTCTCACATGCAGGGAAGAAGCTTCATGAGCAGTTGAGTAGTGTTGCAGGTGTCCCTCAAGTTCAAGTATACTGTCTTTCTATTGAGTTAAGCACAAGACTCTTCTAAATGCGGGGTGTACAGCTCTGCAGACAGCAAATGTACATGGCTGCCTTTGCTTCCAACTCCATGAAACTGCACCAGAGTGATGTAACAAAGACTTCAGATCTCAGGAATGTAGAAAAACACCACTATGTGGGGTTTCACACAATACAATTTTTACCACTGTGAAGAGCACACATCACTATAATATTAGTACACAATTGAGTTCACATAGCAGTGAAAGGGAGATGGACAAGATGGATACAACCCAACTAAGACAGGGATAAGATAAATGCTCACAGGGAGACAGGGGTGTCTTATCCTGAGAGCACACCCTGGCACTCCTCACAGGAGAAGGTTTCAGGAGTCCACAAAGCTGAGGAGTACAGAAGGGATCTCAAATATGAGCCAGCTCATTGCCCTGATTTATATTTCAGAGGTGAGTTACCAACACCTATTTTTAAAATATTTTTTAAAATATTTAGTTATTTATCCCCTTTTTTGTTGCCCTTGTTTTTTATTCTTGTGGTTATTACTCTTGTTGTTATTGATGTTGTCATTGTTAGATAGGACAGAGAGAAATGTAGAGAGGAGGGGAAACAACGAGGGGAAGAGAAAGATAGACACCTGCAGACCTGCTTCACCCCTCCCCCCCGTAGGTGGGAAGCCGGGGGCTTGAACCAGGATCCTTACACCAGTCCTTGCACTTTGTGCCACGTGAGCTTAACTCGCTGAGCTACCGCCCAACTCCCAATCTATTTTTTTTTTTGAGAGACAAAGATAAACTGAGAAGGAAGGAGGAGATATAGAAGGGCAGAGAAAGAAAGAGGTACTTGCAGCACTTTTCATCGTTCATGAAGTGTCCCTCCTGCAGGAGAAAACTGGGGCCTTGAACCCAGGTCCTTGCACATGATAACAGGTGCTTTCTATCTGATACTCTACTGCCCAGCACCCACCACATATTAATTTTAATTTAAGCATATCTCTCACACAGGTCATCCCCCTGCCCCAACTCCAGTATCACTTTTTTAAAGAAATACTGATTCACAGGTTTGTTGTCACAGGGTGCGTCTCCAAATTTACCCAAGATAGGTGTCAGTGCACTTTACTCAACAGCTAAGACATTATTAGAACTCATCATTCACATGTCACCTTTTTTAAAATTTTATTTATAAAATAGGAATACTGACAAGACCATAGGATAAGAGGGGTACGATTCCACACAATTCCCACTACCAGAGCTCCATATCCCATCCCATCCCCTGATAGCTTTCATATCTTTTATCCCTCTGGGAGTATGGACCCAGAATCATTATGGGGTGCAGAAGGTGGAAGGTCTGGCTTCTTTAGTTGCTTCTCCACTGAACATGGGCATTGGCAGATTGATCCATACTTCCAGTCAGTTTCTATCTTTCCCTAGTGAGGCAGGGCTCTGGGGAGGAGAGGCTCCAGGACACATTGGTGTCTGGAAAAAGCAGTAAGATATAAAGCAGAACAAACTGTTAAATCATCATGAACCTAAAGGTAAAAACATAACAGATGAGATTTGGGGTCTCCTTTTTGGAAAAAGCTAGTAGGTCTACTTCAGGTATACTCCAAGGGGCACATGACTTTACTTGTTTTTGTCTGAGCCTGACAGTTAACATGTAGGTGGACCAAAGATATTGTCTGAGGAGATGGTGTCATAGTTGGAAATAGGACTAGAAAGCTGGATCAGGGAAGAGAGTAGCTCCAAAATATGGGGAAAGTATATAAATATTGTTAACTATAAACCCAATCGATTTGATCTAGGGCCCATATTCAGTGCAGGAGCCTGTGTAACCTCTGCATCCCTGTAGGTCTGAGCTTGCATTCCATGGTCATGGCTAGGAACATTCTAGGCTGCACTTATTTCAGGACCCATCTTCCTCAAGTGGTAGAGTATAATGCCCAATCTCCTTTTGGAGAATTGGGCTGTTCTACATCATAGGACTCCTTAATTCCATTTCAGGTGGTGTACCTCCTAACATAGCCTCAGAACATAGATTTAAACCAGGGCCCATGAGATAGGGTATATGTACATGTAGCCATAAGTTAGGGGAAAATATACACCTTAAAGCAATATTGCACAAGTTTGTAGTGAATCAATAAATGCAGCAAGCAAGTAGAAAGACCTAAAAAGACACCATAAAATACCTAATCAGATAGTTTCTACTTAGACCTAGACACCCTCTTTACCTACTTCCTATTTCATGTCCCTCAGTCACTCCAAAGTTAACCTTGTCAGACAAAGTAAGGACTACAAAAGCTGGATAAGGGCAAGAGACTGGCATACTTTAATGATGACTGTTTGGTCACTACCAGGCCACCCCATCACCTGGGGCCCTGGTTGGGGAATTCTGGGATTCCCACACAGACATGATGGGCCTAGACCTCTAATAGATTCCTTTCTCCACTGTCACTGGTCATCTCCATCGGGAACAACATAATGAACCCCTTGGTAGGCCCCTATAAAATATTGCCCTCAATATTGCTCTCATCTTTGCATCAGTGGGGATCCATTTCAGTGACCCATATACTCATGACCTGGGTCATCAAAGTGTCAATGCTCCTAACATGTTGATCTGTCAGGATGATGACAACTGGTGCAGAGGGAGGCTGAAACTTCCAAACCGTTTGTACCTACCAGCCATCCTAGGTGGAACAGATCTTCAGTATTGGCCCAAATAAGAAAGGTCAAGGACCCCTATTAATGACAGTGTTTGATCCACAATGAAAGTAATTTAAATGCAGGCAAGAAAAGCTCTTTCCTGGAGAAAGTGTTCAGTATAACTGTTAGGCATCTGTTCAGTCTGTCTCTTGAAAATGGGACACATGTTGCTTTGGCTGATGGGATTTAAATTGAAAGGAACAGATGCTGTCAACTCAGGTATGCTAATAACGTTATCTCAACATGCAGTAAAGATACAAGCTTCTCAAACATTAGCTTGCTTGAAATTGCCAGTAACTTCATGAAAACAGAGACAATGATCCTTGGAATCACTGTACAAGTGCAACAAGAGACAAGATCTCCCCACTCAGTGTTGTTCTAATGCTTTAGAAGGAAACAACAATAAAACAAATGTAGATGAAGTGGAGGGCATGGCTGGCCACCAAGGAGAACAGCCTAAATTTTCCTTAGTATAAGTAAATATATTCCAACTGAATTCAAATCATTAAGAAGGACTTGGGAGTAAGTGATTGGAAAGCTGAGGAGGAGTGGTAGTGAAAGAGAAGAAACAAACTGCAGGGGCTGGGCCGTGGCACCTCTGGTTGAGCACACATATTACGGTACACAAGGACACAGGTTCAAGCTCCCAATCCCCAGCTGCAGGGGGAAAGTTTCATGAGCACTGAAACAGTGCTGCAGAGCTCTCTCGCAGAGCTCTCTCCCCCCTCCCCTCTCCCTCCCTCCCTATTTCCCCATCTCCCCTTCCCTCTTGATTTCTCTCTGTCTGGAAGGAAGGAAGGAAGGAAGGAAGGAAGGGAAAAAGGAAGGGGAGAAGGGTTTAAAAAATAAATAAACTGCAGCAGGAGAAGCCATTTGGACACAGGTTTGAAAATTATCTCTGGGTCGTAAGTTGAACATGAGTCAGTGATACAGACTCAGGCCCCATATTGAAAAGGTAGCTTTGTGCTAATGAGAAAAGACAGAGTTTAAAATGAAAAGACTAAAGGGAATTGTCTGAAAGTATCTGGTACAAATTAAGGCTCTTACTGGAGTTCTGTATCTAGGGCTAAACACCAGACGGTTCTGAGAGTTACATGAAAAGGCAGAAGCTTTGAAAAAGAGACCCAAGCTTACAAGGCAAGGCAAACAATTGATTCATTACCTTCAAGAAGATATAATAGAGGGGTATATAAAAGATTGTAAGATTTTTATCTTTCTCTTTCACTTCTCTATTAAAGATCTTTTGCCCTCACCCACATCTTGCCAGCACCCAAGGTGATACCAAATTCTCCATGTGTTTTAGGCAGGATTCTCCTAAGAAACAGATTTCATGTACATATATAAGAGATTTAGGGTCTGGGGAGATAACACAGCAATTTATACAATAGACTTTTCTGAGAGTCAGAAGGCTCCATGTTCAATCCTCAGCACCACTATAAGTCAAAATGGAGCAGTTCTAGGGCTAGGTGGTGGCACACCCAGCTAAACACACATGTTACCATGCACAAGGACCAAGGTTCAAGTTTCTAGCTCCCACCTGCAGGAAGGAAATTTTCCTTTCCTCCTTTCTTTCTTTCTTTCTCTCTCTCTCTCTCTCTCTTTCTTTCTTTCTCTCTTTCTTCTTTTATTTCTTTATTGGGGGAGTAATGGTTTATAGTCAACAGTAAATACAACAGTTTATACATACATAGCATTTCCCAGTGTTCCATATAACAATACAACCACCACTAGGTCCTCTGCCATCATGTTCCAGGACCTGAACCTTCCTCCCCAGAGTCTTTTACTTTGATGCAATACACCAACTCTAGTCCAAGTTCTGTTTATTGTTTTCCCTTCTGTTCTTGCTTTTCAATTTCTGCCTATGAATGAGATCATCCCATATTCATCCTTCTGTTTCTCACTTATCTCACTTAACATGATTCCTTCAAGATCCATCCAGGATGGGGTGAAAAAAGGTGAAATGATCATTCTAATAGCTGAGTAGTATCCACTGTGAATATAGACCACAGTTTACTCAGCCACTCACTCATCTATTGTTGGACACCTGGGTTGCTTCTAGGTTTTGGCTATTACACATTGTGCTATGAACATAGGTATACACAAATCTTTTGGGATGGGTATGTTTGGTTCCAGGAAGGAACTTTCACTAGTGGTGAAATAGTCCTTCAGCTATTGCTCTTTCTTGCTACCTCTCTCTGTGTCTCACCCCCACTCATTTTTGTTGTCTTTATTAAAACAAAAACAAAAAAAAGCAATGCTCTGGTAAGTAGCCCCGGAGATGGCTCCCACCAATGCATTCGGCTCGCCAGTATGAGGTCCTGATTTTGATCCCTTACACTACATAATTAATTCACATTAATAAACTAAAAATACATTTTTGAAAAGAGTGATTTATTACAGAAAATGACTTGTGAAATTATGGAGACTGAGAAGCTCCACAGTCTGCTATCTACAAGCTGGAGACTCAGGAAAGGGGTGAAGTAGTCAGAAGGTCTGAGAGTCAGGCAGCCCACAGTAGAGAATCCAGTCTGACCCAAGGCTCTTCAGGCCTGAGAACCAGCAGTGCTAACAACAGGACAAGACCCAGACTCTGTCAGAGTGCAAATCCAGCCTTCCTCCATTTTTGGTCCTAATCAAGCCATCAACTGATAGGTGGTATCTATTTACAAGAAGGAGAGGAATCTATGTTGTTCAGGTCCCAAATTAAAATATTTATTTCTACAGGTAACACCCTCACACAAACACCCAGAAGTAATGTTTAACCAGCTTTTGGCCATGATTGGCCTCATCAAGCTTGTCCATAACCCCATTCTCCAGTCACAGGAGGTGGTAAGTCCATTTGCTTCTCCAGTTGCTAAAATCTCACTCAGCTTTTAAGTTTATCTGCTTGTTATAATCCCTCCCTTCCTACTCTCTTGGTCTCCAAAAGAATATGATAGGACTTATTTCATGCTCCATGCATCTTTTAATGCCCATTTCTTATAAGTGTTCAATAAATATTTGTTGGATGCAAGACATTTCTTTTGAAATCTCTTGTGGAAACAAATGTGCAGGATTTACAAAACCTAGATGCTACAATTAGACTAGAATTCCTAATGGAGGAGATAATTGATCTTCAAGATTGTTTATCAGTTGAGCAACTTCAGTGTCTTAAAATATTAAAGAAGGACCAGGGCGATAGCATAGTAGTTCTGCAAAAGACTTTCATGCCTGAAGCTCTGAGATTCCAGGTTCAATCCTTAGCAACACCATAAACCAGAGCTGAGCATGGCTCTGATGTCTCTCTCTTTCTACCTATGCATCTCTTTCTATCTCTATCTTTCCCTCTGTACTGCTCTCATTAAAAAACATAAATTATACAAAATCACCATGAGGAGTGGTGACATGCAGGCATGGAACCCTAGTCATAACCCTTGTGGCAAGGAAAAATATATACACATACACATATATTTTGCACAGGATATACAAGAAGCTTGCAGAACAGTCTCCTTGAAGGCTTTCTGGTTGGTATTGAGGGAAACTGATGCCACAGGATTCTTTTTTTTTTTTTTTTTTTTTTTTGTCAACATACCACAGTCTCCATCAACTTGTCATCTTTTTTTTTCTTTTTTTTTTTATTTAAGAAAGGATTAATTAACAAAACCATAGGGTAGGAGGGGTACAACTCCACACAATTCCCACCACCCAATCTCCATATCCCACCCCCTCCCCTGATAGCTTTCCCATTCTCTATCCCTCTGGGAGCATGGACCCAGGGTCATTGTGGGTTGCAGAAGGTAGAAGGTCTGGCTTCTGTAATTGCTTCCCCGCTGAACATGGGCGTTGACTGGTCGGTCCATACTCCCAGTCTGCCTCTCTCTTTCCCTAGTAGGGTGGGTCTCTGGGGAAGCTGAGCTCCAGGACATATTGGTGGGGTCTTCAATCCAGGGAAGTCTGGCCGGCATCCTGATGACACCTGGAACCTATGCCACAGGATTCTAATAGTCTCTTCACTGAGAGATAGAGAGACAGAGAGACAGAGAGAAGAGGGAGGGAGGGAAGGAAGGAAGGAAGGAAGCTTACCAGGCTGTCAGAGAGACAGCTGATAGACTGCTGTTGATCAAACAGCTTTTACAATCTCCTTATGTGCTCACATAGGTAGTCAAGCTCCCAGCTTCAGTGAATTCTTTCAGTATTTTGAGCCTCTGCAGAGGTAAGCAAAAGTGAATTCCATTCAACCTCCCATCACAGAAGCTTCATGCAGGTGGATTTCCTGTCATTAAAAGGTCACCTTTGTAACAAAGAGAATGGATCCAGATCATAATGCCATGGTCCACCAGTCTCAACAGTGAATGCTTTCTAAGCAGAAGGAAATATTGCACAGGTGGAAGATGGATAGATAATAGCAGACATCTTTTTTCTCATGCTAGAATTCCATTATCTAGCTAAGTATCCACCCCTACACTTGAGAAACAAATTGTATGTGGTTTAAAGAAAGGTAATCCCAAGGGATGATGAAAATAAAGACATGATTACACAGCATCTGTGGCATTTAGAAGTGCTCAGAGAAAGTGAAGGAGAATTTCTCTGTTAACATAGAACAGAGATCTCTTGTAAACATGGGGGAATGTTCCAAGACCCCTCACTGGATGCCTCAAACCACAGATAATACTGAACCCTATTTATACTATGTATTGCCTATATGTACTCATCTTTGATTAAGTGTTTTTAAATATTTATTTATTTATTTGCCTCCAGGGTTATTGCTGGGGCTCGGTGCCTGCACTATGAATCCACTGCTCCCAGAGGCTATTTTTCCCATTTTGTTGCCCTCATTGTTATTGTTGCCATTGCTGTTGTTGTTGCTGGATAGGACAGAGAGAAATTGAGAGAGGAAGGGAAGACACAAAAGGGGAGAGAAAGATAAGCACCTGCAGACCTGCTTTATCGCCCCCCTCCCCCCGTGAAGCGATCCCCCTGCAAGCGGGGATCCAGGGGCTCAAACCAGGATCCTTATGCTGATCATTGCGCTTGGCACCACGTGTGCTTAACCCAGGTGCTACCACCTGGTTCCCTCTGATTAAGTTTAATTAATAAATTAGACACAGGAAGAGATTAGCACAGATCACAATAAAGTAGAACAAATACAGTAATGTTGGGCAGTAAGCCAGCTCCCCCCTGCTTAACGCTGTGGTCTATTTACATAATCACTGTTTTACCTGAGACCCGCCCTGCCTGCAGGGCACTGGTTTAATCCCACTGGTTCACACTCTCTTTCGCTCTGCCCCCTCTCCTAGTCACACCCTGTTTTCCACTGTTTAATCCCCACTGGTTCCCATGCTTTTTCCTTCTCCCAACCCCCTATCCTACGTACTTCCTCTTCCTGACACTTCCACCTCAGGAGATATAAAGAACAGGATTTTCTAAAGAATAGAGATTAGATTAGATTTTTGATTGATTGCACTGCATCCCAGCTCATCAATAAAGATTGAACTGCGTCTCAATTCAGCCATGAGTCCCTGGTCATCTGTCTCCCACCCAAGAAGCTAGCCCAGCACAGTAATATACTATAACAGAAGTTCTATGAATGTGTTATCTCCCTCTCAAAATATTGTCTGCAGTTGGTCACAGATAATTGAAACTGCAGAAAACAAAACTACTGTTGTACGTGTGTGTGTGTGTGTGTGTGTGTGTGTGTGTAAGGGAATTTCTATACTTTCTTTTTATTAGTAATGTATTCTTGGTTTTTTTTGTTGCTAGGCTGTAAGTAGTTCAATTGTCCCTTATATTCTCATTCTCTCTCTCTCTCTCTCTTTTTTGCACGTGTGCGCATGCGCCTGCAAAGCTTTACTGAGGCTTTGCACCTGCCCTATTCCACCACCCTCAGTAGAGTTATTGTCCAGATACGGGGTGAGAGACAGAGGAGAGAGAGAGACATACACAGACAGAGAGAGATATCATACCACAACTACACTGCTCAGAAAGCTTCCCCTGTGCATGGTGCATCCAGGTGGTGGTGGGGGCCTCAAACTCAGGTTCTAACACATGACAAAAATGTGTGCTTTACTTAGTAAACTATCTCCCACCCTCAAGCCCCATTATTGTATCTCAGAGCATAGTGCCTAGTGTGGTATAGGTGTCAGTAAAGATCTAGTGAGACTAGTAAAAACCTAGTGAATGAGAGACTAACCCAAGTATCAAAAGCTGCAGTTCTCTATTTCTACACCAGGAATAGCAACCCAGGACCAAATGCATAGGCAGGGAGCAGAAAATGCAAGATACTGATGATTATAGGATGTACCCCAATTTCAAAGAGGACATCAGCTGGGAACAACTGGAGACTACAACAGAATAAGAAAGGTATCAGGAGGGCCCAACCGATAGAGCACACACATTTCAGAGTGCAAGGACCCGGGTTCAAGCCCTCTGTCCCCACCTGCAGGGGAGAAGTTTCACAAGTGGTGAAACAGTGTTATAGGTATTTCTCTCTCTCTTTCCTTTTCTATCTCCTTCACCCCCTCTCAATTTCTCTCTGTCTTTATCCAAAATAAATTATAAAGAAAAGAGAAAAGTTAAAGCATTCCTCACTCCAGCCACATCTCCAGTTTCCTGCCCAGAGTGCAAATTTCAATAAGATACGGTTGCTATATATATATATATATATATATATATATATATGTAATTTTATTCATAAAAAGGAAACATTGTCAAAACCATAGGATAAGAGATGTACAATTCTACACAATTCCCACCACCAGAACTCCGTATCCCCTCCCCTACCATGATAGCTTTCCTATTCTTTAATCCTCTGGGAGTATGGACCCAAGGTCATTGTGGAATGCAGAAGGTGGAAGGTCTGACTTCTGTAATTGCTTCCCAGCTGAACATGGGCATTAACAGGTCGATCCATACTCCCAGCCTGCCTCTCTCTTTCCCTAGTGGGGCAGGGTTCTGGGGAAGTGGAGCTCCAGGACACATTGGTGGGGTTATCTGTCCAGGAAAGTCTGGTTGGCATCATGCTAGCATCTGGAACTGAAAAAAGAGTTAACATATAGAGCCAAACAAATTGTTGACTAATCCTGAACCTAAAGGCTGGAATAGTACAGATGAAGAGTTGCGGCGGTCTCCGTTTTATAGATAGCTAGTAGGCATATTTTAGTTATATTCCAAAGGGCCTGTGGCTATACTAGTTTGTGTGTTTTTTTTCTGAGCCTGAAATCTGATATGCAGGTGGATCCAAGTTATTGTCTGGGGAGGTGATGTCATGGCTGCATAAAGGACCAGAAAGCTGTATCAGGGAAGAGAATAGTTCCCAAATATGAGAAAGGTGTATAGATAATGTTGACTGTAAACCCCATTGATTTGATGTGATCTGGGCCCATATTCAGCTTAGGAGCCTATGTGACTTTTGCATCCCTGTAGATCTGAGCTCACATTCTGTGGTCATGACATTCCAAGCTGCCCCAATAGCAACCCATCTTCCTCAGATGAAGCATAGACTATGTTGTCCATCCTCCCTTCAGAGGATGGAACATTTTCTACCATTGTTGATCCACGTTGAGGGCAAAGTCCTATGGGGGGGTCCCACAAAGGGGTCTATTTTGTTGTTCCTGATTGACCAGTAACAATGGAGAGAGGGATTTATTCAAGGTCTAGGCCCATCAAGCCTGTTTGAGAATCTCAGGACTCCCTGAATAGGGCCCCAGCTGATGGGGTGACCTGATAGTGACTAAAGAGTCATCATTAAAGTATGCCAGTCTCTTGCCCTTAGTTAGCTTTTGCAGTCCTTGCTTTGATAAGGTTAGCTTTGGAGTGAGTGAGGGAAGTGTAATAGGAAGTAGGATAGGAGGGTATCTAAGTCTAAGTAGACACTATTCGTTGCGAACTTTATACTAATTCACTGCAGATTATTATGTAATTTTGTTTTCAGGTATATATTTTTTCCTAATTTATGGATGAATGTGAACATATGCTCTATCTCATGGGACCTGGTCTATATCTAGGTTTTGGGACTTTGTTAGGAAGTGAACCTCCTGGAATAGAATTAGAAAATCCTATGAAATTGGCATATTGCACCCAAGTAAAAGACTCTGGGGTGGGTGGGTGGGGAGAATACAGGTCCATGAAAGATGGATAAATGACATAGTGGGGGTTGTATTGTTAAATGGGAAACTGGGGAATGTTATGCATGTACAAACTATTGTATTTACTGTTGAATGTAAAACATTAATTCCCCAATAAAGAAATAAATTTTTTTTTAAAATCCTATGAAAGGAAAGGTCTCACCCAAGTAATGAGGCTAAAAGGTTAACATTCCATGCCTGACATCACTGGACACAGTCTGAAGTGAAGCACGCCGAGGTGGTACTTGTTGCGTTGATTAGGTTTTTTAAAGTTCCAAACTAATAATAGTTTTTTATTGCCTCTTTAAGTTATCACAAGTAGGTCTGATGACAAGTCATCCCATAATTTTGCAGTTTATGTGGCTGAACTTGTTCTTTTTTCCAGAAATATAGATCCCATCCCACAATTTCTTATCTTTGTTTTTTAATGGTTGTAACTTGCTAAATCAATGCAGCCTGAATTTTGTACAAGTTTGATGTCATTTCTTTTAAGAATTAATTCACCTTTCTGGGTTTGAGATACTGAGCAAGCAACAACTAACCTCATTCAATTCTTGTGTATATTATTTTTCACCGAAGAAATTTCTGATTTCAACAAGAGACTCATTCTCCTGAATGATAATACTGACAGGGAAGTGATCATGCACAGACTTCATTTGTAGTGGGAACCCAGTGTAACACCCTTGATCATGTTTCATACATGACCACAGATAGTGAGAACAGTATGAGAACAGTTGCTAGTTCCTTTCTATTTCCCTACTATTCGTCAACTTGGAGTCACTTCTTTTTCTTTCGGAGGAGACTGAGCTCTACATTGATGTGGTTGACGTCCCTCTGCAGCGTGCCTCTGGGGCCCTCCACTGTGACTGTGCAACCCTTCAGAGAGATGTCCACATTCTTATTTTCACAGTTGACGTAGCAAAGAGTAATTTGTTTATTTTATGAGAGATTTGAGTGTGCAAACCTACACACACACACACATACACATGCTTGTCATCTATCGTATTACCAACTCTTCACTTTTGTAAGAAGCCTTTGTGAGTCTCCTAGCAACATTCCATGATTGCCAAAGAGAGATGTTGTTCCAGGCATCATTCTAAACTAAATCAGATCACCAGGAAGTATGGAGACCTATGGTAAACTATTAAATGTAGATACTGCATGACCTAAGCACCAACCCCAAGAGGACATTCAATTGCTTTGCAAGGTGGGGTTTGAGCCATTCTGAAGTGCTGACAGGAAAAGAGTGACATCAGACAGATGGAAACAGAGAAGTTTTCTGGCAACTTTTCCCTTCCAATAATTCACAACTTTTTAAAAATCAGTTTGTTATTAATAGTTTGCTACAAGATTATAAGATTACAATGTATATAGTTCCACACCACACCCACCACCTAAGTTCCTTGTCCCCATTCTCAAACCTCCCAAAGATAAACACCACAGTTCTCACAAGTCTTACAAATGGTTTGCTAGCTTCTCTTTTGTGTGGATATATATATATTTTTTTTTTTTGGCAAGTTCATGTAAATAAAATCTTTAGTTCCACATATGAGTGAAACCATCCAGTAGCTGTTTTTCATTTACTTATTTGGCTAAGCATAATCACCTCCAGTTCCATCCATTCCCCCCCCCCAAAAAAAAAGACACACTATTATCTTTTTGATGGCAGAGTAATATTTCACCCCATAACTTCTTTAGCTAGCCATCTGTTGGTGGGTATTTAGGCTACTTTCACACTTTGGCTAATGAATCTATGAACATAGGGGTGCATACATCCCTTCTAATTAGTGTTTTTTTTTTGTGAGTTTTCTTT
This sequence comes from Erinaceus europaeus, assembly GCF_950295315.1. Taxonomy (NCBI): domain Eukaryota; kingdom Metazoa; phylum Chordata; class Mammalia; order Eulipotyphla; family Erinaceidae; genus Erinaceus; species Erinaceus europaeus. The sequence goes on along the minus strand of NC_080163.1, from coordinate 62,319,536 downwards.
TTTTTTTTTAGATTTATTTATTTTTCCCTTTTGTTGCTTTTGTTGTTTTTTATTGTTGTTGTAGTTAGATAGGACAGAGAGAAATGGAGAGACAGACACCTACAGACCTGCTTCACCGCCTGTGAATGAACGCCCCTGTAGGTGGGAGGCAGGGATTCGAACCGGAATCCTTATGCCCGTCCCTGCGCTTTGTGCCACATGCACTTAACCCACTGTGCTAGCGCCGGACTCCTTAATTAGTATTTGAGTGTCCACTGGATAAATGTCTAAGAGTGGTATTGCTGGATCATAAGGTACTTCCATTTATATTTGCTTAAGGATTTTCAGTAGTCTTCCAAAGGGGCTGTACCAGTTTGCATTCCACCACCATAAACCAGAGCTGAGCTGAGCAATGTACTTATTTTAACAAAAAAAAAAAAAAAAGAAAAAAAAGAAAAAGTCCTAAGAGGAGAGGGCAATGAAGCCTAAGCAGGCTGTTCTTCCTCCCACTCAATTGTAAGTGTTTATGGAGGGGCTAAATGGGTCCTCCAAAGTCCTGCTTTATAGTTATCATTCTATGCGAGCAGTTTTACATAGTGAAGTGGCGCTCTACTACAAGCTGAGAGGTGCAAACACGAGTGGAAATCTGTCATGAGCCGACCGACTCGGGCTAGTCGCAATGTATCAGAGAAGCGGCCGCTCAGAACCCACCTGCCCGAGCCCGCCCCAACTCCACAGTGGATGCCCCGCCCACCCTGTTTCTTCCGGAAAGGCGGGTGATGGAGGCGGAGCCATATCTGGTCCCGCCCACCCCGCAACTCGCCGCGCAGCCTCAGTCTACTGGTTTTACCGCCGGGAGAGAGGGTGGGGCCTGGACTTGGAGGTAGGAGGCCGAGCTGAGGGGCGGGGTGGGGAGGAAAGAGGCCTTTTGCAGCAGGACGTAAGTGACGGCGTAGGCGGCGCGACAGCAGCTGGAGGGCTGAGGAGGCGGGTTCGTGTTTTCCGGGCCGAACCGGGCTTGGGGGGGGGGGGTGTCGGGGAGAGGGCAGGAGGCGGGGGGCGCAGGGCCTGGACCCGGACGGTCGCTGGAGGCCGGCGGTGACTGCAATGGGGTGAAGGGAAGCGGGGCCGGGGCGGCCTTGGGCTGCTTAGGGCGGTGGGTGGGGTCGAGAGGCTTGGTGGGTCCAGGCCGGGGATCTGACCCGGGGGTGCTGTGTGTCCATCTGTCCATCCACCCCCCCACCACCACCCCTCACCTCGAACCCGCAGCGCCGCCCGTTCTGTGCCCGCCATGAGGCCGCAGCAGGCGCCGGTGTCCGGGAAGGTGTTCATCCAGCGAGACTACAGCAGCGGCACGCGCTGCCAGTTCCAGACCAAGTTCCCGGCGGAGCTGGAGAACCGGGTAGGCAGCTGGGGCCGCGCACCTGCTGGGGGGGCCGGGCGGGGGCGGGGCTCGGGGTCCACAGGCCGCCGCCCACCCTCCCGGGTGTCTGGAGGAAAGGCGGCCCAGCACCCCACCACCACCAGCACCCTGGCGGGGAAACCTTCGAGCTCAGTACCAGGAATCTGTACAGGAGGAAACTCCTCCACCTTCACCCCAAGGCCACGGATCCGCCGCGACCAGGAGCTGTAATCACCAAGGCTCTGGGATGCCCGTAGTAGCCTGCTCTTCTAAAACGGCATCCTCGTACTTGGCCAGGCAAAAAAAAAAAAAAAAAAAAAGACCATCCTAGTCCTTCTTGTGAGTGGAGTTTCTTGGAGGCCCCTTTGCTGATTGATCACCAATGCTCGGCAAAAAGAGAGAGAGAGAGAGAAGGGAGGAAGAAAGAGAGAAAACGAGAGAGGAAGAGAGAGAAAGAAAAGTTAGCAAGTGGGTAAACCAGTCGATTTAGACAGACATTCTTGGAACCTGGAAGGGGGGAAGCATAGAACAATATATGACTCTTGCTTTTGCCACTGCTTGCCATGCCTTTTTACTTATTTATTTATTTATTTATTTTTGCCTCTTCTCCCTTAAGGATGGGCTGATTACAGGGAAATAGCTCGAAGCAGGCTACGGGGGTGGGAGAGGAAGTCATTTTCAATTACTGTTTCTGGTAGCCCCCTGTCCCTGTATTGTGTTGGCTTCCATCAGTTGCCATGAGACTAGAGATCCTTTGACTACCTGGCATACAGAAATGGGAGAATGGCATGTGTCTGTTTGCCCTTCCTTGCAATGTAGCAAAAAGAGTCATTACATGTACAGTGAAGTAAGCTTGTCTGTGTATTATTGAACCCACGTGTATTTTACTCACCCAAATAGACTGCTGGTTTACTGCGCCTTGTTACTGTGTATTTTGTGTCCTGTACAGGTCACTGTTGGGTTAGACTGGAGCAGGTTTCATAGCCCTTTCCTCTTCCACAAGGAGGTTGAGGGACTCAGGCGATGAGACACGCTGTGGGTGTGGGGCTGAGCTATGCTGGCCAGGGACTAAGTGGGTGTAGATGAGTCTGCACCAGAGAAATGTTTAGCAGTCACTTCAAGTCACCCTGTAAGGAAAACATTGCTCTACCTGACTGCCAAGGCTGAAAAATCAACAGTGATTAATTATAGGGCCCTTTAGGTTAATTTAAAACCCGAGCTAGGAGAGTGGCCCAGGAATGTTTCTGTAAATGCAAATTAAAGATTAAACATGTCTTATAAAGTTGGTGTGTAGATGAGCTTGTTTCTGAAAAGTCCTTTAAAGGCTTCAGTGTTTTGTCACAATGTAAGGGGTTACAACTTAGCCTGATACTAAGTGGACATTTCCACAATAGTTTGAAGAGGTAGAATTTGAGCTAGTTGCCTGTTGGCTAGCACCACTAAACAGCACAGTTAACGTATTAAAATGTTAGTGTTTATCAAATGTTTTATCCTTACATTTTTATGGCAATCCAGTTATCATGGTCAAGCTACTTAATTTTAGCACACTGACATGGATGAAACAGAACTCTTGCTTAAAGGTTTTAAAGTCAAGCTTCCCGCTCATAGTTGAGCCAAATAAATATATGCAGAATCATACATTGATCTTCCACTGTGTGTGGTACAGGCTTTGTATTGTAGTCCTTTTACTTTGGCTTCATATAACCCAGAACTGCTTGTGATTCTGAGAATTGTATGAGTTGTCCTATACGAATGTTCAGTTGTGCCTTTTCTCTCTCTCTCTCTTTCTTTCTTTTTAAAGGTTGAGGTTAAAATGGGAAATTGAAAGGTTTCTTTGTTTCTCTAGTAACTTACCCTAGAAATTATACGTATTGCTCTGCCATTTAAGGCTGGTTTTCCTTTTGTGAGGACATCACACTTAGCAGCTAAGTCGAAGAAGAACCTAATTTATGGGTGTCTTCTGTTACTTAAAAGCATTGAACATACACATTTGTGCTATTTAATGTGAGAGTGAGAAGTCCTATTAACACACTTACTTTCTCCACCGCCTATCAAAGCAACTTTGATGCCTCAGAACTTTATTGCCCGGACAATTCTATAAAGGAGGCTTTATCTTCCTGTTAGTCAAAATACAAATGACTTAAGTATCCTGATTTGAGGCAAAAGAGAAATAATTGAACTATAACTGAGACATTTACTCCCCTACATACCAATCAAAATGTTATCTCTCCATCTGGTCAGTAGAAACTGTCTTTGACTTTTGGCTGTTGCTTTAAACTTCAGCCCTGTGCTTCTGTCACATAGTTCAACAGGAAGCAAAAATTCTGAGAAAGCCAGCCTGACTCCTGTTTCCATTCTGACTTTCAATGTTTATTGATCCAAATGTGTACTTGGCTCCAGTCAAATTTTGATACGACTCCGTTGTCAGTGTTCAGATAACACTGGGGGGAACAGATGGGAATGGACACGGACACTAACGGCTATTCTTCATAGTGTCGAAAGGCAGTGGGGTAAAAATGGCAGCATTAGTTCTGTGGAGCCTTTGCATTGTTAAACATGTCCTTGCTTTTACTACTATTTGCCATGCTTTTTTTTTTTTTTTTTTTTTTTGCCTCTCCCCCCTTAAGGATGATTTTATTACAGTATCATTGCATTATAATATTGTGTAGGTTTCAGTTGTGCAGTATTGAAAACCAACATTGGCATCCTTTGGCATTCTGATGTACATACACTTTGGGTTTGTATATAGAGGCAGAGTGAATGAAGCTCCTTTCAATGCCATGGGAGCCAGGCTAAAACCTGGGTCATGCCCATGGCAAAGCAAGGACACTATGCAAGTGCGCTATCAACTGGCCCTGGACTAGTTTAATATTTTATTTAATTACTTGAATGAGAGGGAAGGAGGGAGGTACATTCACCAGAGCACTGCTCAGCTATGGCTTATGGTAGTGCTGGAGATTGAGCCTTGGTCATGAAAGGGATTTGTATAACCTGTATGCTTATTTCCCCAGCCCCAAATGAGATGTTTCTGGGTTAGATCCCATGATTTTGTCTCATGGTATCCACAAGAAATATAAATAATTTAAAAAGCTTCATCAGGGGGCCCAGGCAGTGGTGCACCAAGTTAAGGTCACATAACCCGCTGCACTACTGCCTGACTCCCTGTACTTTTTTATTTTTTATCCCACTGGCTCATTGAGTCCTCATCACAGTTTTCCTCAGGAAGAGCAAAACAGAAATAACAGCTGTTTTTAAATAATTTCGATAGCTTACAATCCTATTCCTTATTTATTTATTTTTAGTGCCAGGGCCTCACACATGGACCCTTGTTCTACTCTTTAAAAAGTTATGTTCTTGGGAATACTTTCTCAAACTTCATCTTGAAATTCTTTAATTTTTTTTTTCTGAATCTGTTTCTATATAAGGAGTTCATAAGAGAATCTGTCTGTAGTTGTTAGTTTTAGGAGTGAGAGGGAAATTGTATGACAGAAGGCCGAGCATAGGGACAAATAAACTGATTTGTGGCTTTGAATGATGGTATCAGATAATGTTAGTGGGCAATTCATGCCCTACAGTGAAGTATTGAGATTTGTAACCTGTGTGCTCTACCTGGTGCACCACCACCTGGCCCTCAAAGTATTGAGATTTGAAGTCTACAGAGTGATATTAAAAGTAAAGTAAAGTGGTAAGGAAAGGAGAAAGTAAAAGTGCATGACTGGTGAAAAATCAGCAATGACAGTAGTGTTAGTGTAAATTCACCATAGTGTCACTGAATGGAAAGAGGCAACAGAGGAGCCAGGCAGTGGCACAACTGGTTGAGTGCACATATTACAGCGTACAAGGACCCGGTTCAAGTCCCTGATCCCCACCTGCAGGGGGGAAGGCTTCATAAGTGGAGAAGCAGGGTGCTTCTCTGTCTCTCTCCACATCTGTCTCCCTTCCCTTCTCAATTTCTCTCTGTCTCTGTTGAATAAATAATTAAAAAAAGGAAAGGAAAGAGGCAATAGAAATGACTTGGTGTGAAGAGTGTGTGATAGCTTGAGATTTTTGTCTTGATCAGATGTGAACTTTTAGTAACCAAGTAGTTACCAAGTCATTTTTTAAAAAGATGGGAGCTTGAATAGATAGAATACAGAACTTGTACATTTAGGTACTTTTGCTCAAAATAGCTTCCTTTTCCTTCTTTGCCTGGTAAATTCCGATCTTTGGGTAGTTGATTTAATATGACCTACTCTGTCCAGATAATGGAAACATCCATCCTTCTGTGCTCCCACTATGCACTATATATGCCTCTTTTATTAGCACCCTGCCAGTTTTACTGCATTTTTGTGTTTACATAGCTGCTGTACCTGCATGTGTAGCCTCCTTGAGAACTGAGACAGTGCCTTCCTCATCTTCTTCTAAGACTTACTGGAGTAGATGGCAGGTGCTCCATAAATGTGAGCAAATGGAAAGATGGATGGCATATAAAATTAAAACTCAGATTTCAGTGTCAAGGATAGAGACACAACCATGTTGAATTTTGAAGATATGTGCCATCTGTATAGGGGACACATTTTTAAATCCTAAGTAGTTTTAGTAATAGGTCCAGATTTAATCACCTTAAAAAGCATTTATAAATACTAGATAAAAACATTGGTAAGGGAGGGGTAGATAGCATAATGATTATGCAGAGACTCTCATGCCTGAGGCTCAATTCCCTGCACTACCTTGAGTCAGAGCTAAGCAACACTCTGGTTAAAATATATATATGTATACATATATATGCAAAATAAAGTGCATTAGTAATAGCAAGCATTATTTTCCAAATCTTTTTCTCTTGAGAGAAAGGGAAACCAACGTACCTTTTTTCTGCCACTTATATTCTATTTATTATGGTGTTTTGTTTTGTTTATGAGGTTCTGGGGTTAGAATTCAGGACCTCAAGGCTGTAAGGCTTTCTCTCTACCACTGAGCCATGTTTCCCAACCACAAAACTTATTTTTAAATTCCTTCTTTCCTACAGATTGATAGACAGCAGTTTGAAGAAACAGTTCGAACTCTAAATAACCTTTATGCAGAAGCAGAGAAGCTTGGTGGCCAGTCGTATCTTGAAGGCTGCTTGGCTTGTTTAACAGCATATACCATCTTCTTGTGTATGGAAACTCATTACGAGAAGGTAAGGCCACACTCACTTTCCTTAAAATGGTAAAAATTCATGATTGTGATTTTTTTACCTACTTTTAAAAAATATCTGCCATTAGGGCAGGGAGATAGCATAATCGTTAGGCAAAAAGATTTCATGCCTGGGTTAAATACCAGCATCTCCATAAACCAAAGCTGAGCTGTCTGTCCTCTGCTTAAAATAGTAATAATAATAATTCTGCTACTGTTTTCACATAAGAAAGCCTACCCTGATCACTCCTGCTAAGTAAGAGATCTTCCCAATTCCCCATTTATTGCTACCTAATCAAGTTTAAGACCTTTCTCAAGCTGACTTATAGCTTCATTTCCCAGCTCTGTCTCCAACCTACCCCCAGCTCTATTTCAGCCAAGCACAATTATTCACTGGTCACTAAATAAACCATCTAAACCAAATATTTTCTCTAAGCTTCTGCCTAGAACCCCATTCTTCCCACATTCAGATCTCACCCATCCCTTATGTCCCATTTACATCTAATTTTTCCCCACTCTTCTAATCAGAATTCTTTCTCTCCTCTCAATTCTGACATTTGATTTGTGTCTCTTTGCTGGTACCTTTTACCCACTGCTTTGGAATATAGCAGTTTGCACTCTTGTTTTATTTGCCCTTCACTGTATTTTTCTTAAGGTCAAGAATCATACTTGTAACTATTGTATGTTCATCTCTATGCCTGACACCATGCCTTCAGCATAGTAGACATTCACTAAGTGTTTGCTGAATGAATGACTCAGTTAATCCTAGTAGACCAAAACATAGGACTGTGTTTTGAAAATGAAAATACTGTAGCTATACTGTACTAGAAATATCCTTGTAAGTGTCTTATACTCTGTGATGAAAAGTAGACATAGTTGCAGCAAAAATGAAAATATTTGAGCTGTTGAATGAAAAGGCTGATCTATTCTCCATTAGCATGCTAACATAAATTATCTTAGTGTATCATTGACAACTAAATTAGCAGTTATGAAGCTCCATAAAAGATTAAGCAAGAGATGATAGTAACTTGGACAAAGAGCAAAGCAGTAGAGATGAGAGGAAGTAACAAATAAAAGGTATATATTTACAATAGAACCAAAACTCAGAATTAGATGTACTTCTATGGAGAAAAAAAAAGATCATCTACCATGATCACTTGAAGAAGTATATAAGATTGCCAACTCAAGATAGAAATATATCCTGCAGGACATTTCATTTATGCTGAGCAGAGTATTTGGTGCTTTGTCACTTCACTGTAGCATTTAAATTTGTTGAAAAATACTTTTAATTAACTTTTTTTTAATCATGTGAATTTGATGAACTAGATAACAAATACCTCCTCTTTCACTTGTAAAATGAAGTTAGTAACTGGGTGCCAGCCAAATCATGTACTAATTATGGGATCTTTTGCGAGTTATTCTGAGCTCTCTCAGCTGTAAAATGGGTTTTAGAGTGGGTGTTGGGGAGCCAGTGTGCTATGCTGGGGGAGGACTTAGGCTGGTGGTAGGGTGATGTGCAAACCCTCACTGTATCTGACAGCAACTGTGTTGTAAATCATTCCCTAATAAGAGAATAAAGAATGAGTCTTATTATAGAATTAATAAATTGCCTCACATATGGAAGATACTTAATAGTGTTTCAAGACAGATTTTAAAATTAAGTAAGCACATAGAAGTTTTAATTAGACATTTATGAACTTACATACACATTTTTATTTTAATTCTCCTTACAAGATTAAGAATGCCATATCTTAATTTAAGCCCTTTTGGTTATTAATCTTGGAAGGTAGTTAGTTTTCTTTTTTTTTTAATTTCTTTGTTAGGGAATGAATGTTTTACATTCAACAGTAAATACAATAGTTTGTACATGCATAACATTGCTCAGTTTTCCATATAACAATACAACCCCCACTAGGTTCTCTGTTATCCTTTTTGGACCTGTATTCTCCCCCAGAGTCTTTTTTTTTTTTTAATTTCTTTATTGAGAAATTAATGTTTTACATTCAACAGTAAATACAATAGTTTGTACATGCATAACATTTCCCAGTTTTTCATATAACAATACAATCCCCACTAGGTCTTCTGTCATCCTTTTTGGATCTGTTTTCTCCTCACCCACCCACCCCAGAGTCTTTTACTTTGGTGCAGTACACCAATTCCAGTTCAAGTTCTACTTGTGTTTGCTCTTCTGATCTTGTTTTTCAACTTCTGGAAGGCAGTTAGTTTTCATGTGTCAGAAACTCAGTGGAAGCTGACTGATCTCAGTGTGCATTTCACCCAAGGTTCATAGACAGGTACTGTTCTCTAGGTCTAATCAAGATCTCTTTCTTTTTGAGAAAGAAAATATTATAAAGGTATGGAAACCCCCCAAAAAAAAGTTAAAAAGCTAAAAATTAAGACATGACCACATTTTAAAAATAGGTTATCTTATTTTAGAAACTGGGCATTGCTAACTAGATCACACAAAGTGAATAATTGGAGTGGCCATAATTCAGATGTGACATACCTGTGTTTTTGTTTTGTTTTAATTTTTATTTATAAAATGAAACACTGACAAAACCATAGGATAAGAGGAGTACAACTCCACACAATTCCCACCACCAGAACTCCATATCCCTACCCCCATATCTTTCCTATTCTTTATCCCTCTGGGAGTATGGACTCAGGGTCATTATGGGGTGCAGAATGTCTGGCTTCTGTAATTGCTTCCCCGATGAACATGGGCATTGGCAGGTCGATCCATACTCTCAGCCTGTCTCTCTTTTTCCCTAGTGGGGTGGGACTCCAAAACACATTGGTGGGGTCATCTGCCCAGGGAACTCTAGTTGGCATCAAATACCTGTGTTCTTTAAAGAAAACTTTTAAGTGTATATATATTTTCTATCAAGCCTTTTTTTTTTTTTTATGATTAATAGTGGCTTACAGCATTGTAAGGTGACAGTATAGTTCTACACCAAAATTAAATATGTATTTACATCTGTATTTTTGATACACTGATTAAAATTTAGAATAATTGCCTTTTCCATTCCCATCTGTCCCATAGAAATTTATTTTTTAGAAGAGTAAGATTGAATCATTTCATCTATATTGTTTTAAACGCTAAGACTTCACATCTATTAACAGTAAACCACACATTATAATGCTTACATTTTGTCATGAGGGTTAATTTTTTTTTTAATTATAGAATAGGCTTTTTAAAACTCTCCAGAACAATTGCGCATTTTTCCCCTATAATGTGCTATTTATTTGGTTTAAAATGAAGATAAAGATCTCAGTGTTACTTCTCTGTTGTTTCCCCATTATAATCAGGGAACAAATGGGCTTATAGAAGGTTTTCGTTACAGGTCCAAGAAGGATGACAGAGGACCTAGTGGGGGTTGTATTGTTATATGGGAAACTGGGGAATGTTATGCATGTACAAACTATTGTATTTACTGTAGAATGTAAAACATTAACTCCCCAATAAAGAAATAAAAAAAAGAAGGTTTTCCTATCAGCCTTGCTCATCAACTAGAAAACTTTTCGTCTGCCTATGTACTGTAATACATAAAGGGAACACAGGAGGAACTTACATTTCTTTATTGGGGGATTAATGGTTTATAGTCAACAGTAAAATACATTAGTTGGTACATATGCAACATTTGTCATTTTTCCACGTAATTAACCCCCCACACACACCTAGGTCCTCCTCTGCCAGCATATTCCAGGACCTGAACACACCCCCATCCCCACCCCAGAGTCCTTTTCTTTGGTGCAGAGAAACCAGAACTTACTTTTTTTTTTAAAAAAAAAAGCACTTAAGATCTTGATGTTATCATTTATCCTCATTTGCACTGTTTTCCATGAAGGCCTGGAAGACTTTCTCAAGTCTAATATTTTCAAGGAGAATAATTGTTTTTCTTGAGGTTTCATTGTGTTTAGTTTTATAAATATATATAATCTTAGGTTTTATTTATGGTTTAAGGATAACAAAGATAATTTTATTCAGTGTTATAGTTTGTTTTTAACACTAATTTATTAAGAATAACAAAGTTGGAGCAGAAATGTCAACACAAGTTTTCTTAGGAGTTAAGATGGTGCTTCTCTTATCTGGGATGCAGTATGAGTTTACTTTTATTAATTCTTTCCTGTAACTAAAGAGACTTTCAAAATAATTTGTTTAGGGCAGTGCTGCCTTCATGAAAGAGTATAAGAGGATTTAGAACCTGTACAAAAAGAAAACTTAGTTTTTTTTCTTGACTTGATACCCAACTGCACGTGCATGTTATTAAAGTTTAAATAAAAACGTTGTGCAAGAAAGCTATCCTTGAATCAAATAAAGCATTTTTTTTTCTCTCTAGTAACATGTACTCAAAGAGTGAGAAAGGTAATCTGTTCTGAAGGAATTCTTTCTTTGAAACCAGTCATGCAAACATTTTTCTGGGTTTTCCCCTTCACCCTCTACCCTCCATTAATGGACTGGGGTGAAAGAACATTGACTCTTCAATTTCCAATTCTGCCAGGTGAGGTGAAAAGGAAACTGGAGAGAACATTGAGAATCCTAAGTCACCTTTATGAGCTAGTGCCTTCAATTTATTAGCATGAATGGCAAACTTACTGTCTAAGGAGATATATATATATTTTAATATTTATTTTCCCTTTTGTTGCCCTTGTTTTTTTATTGTTGTTGTAGTTATTGTTGTTGTTATTGATGTTGTCGTTGTTAGATAGGGCAGACAGAAATGGAGAGAGATAGGGAAGTAGAGAATAGTATATGAATTATTTCAGGTAATTATGTGGGGGGGAAAATCTTTTCCTTAGAAATAGTAGTCTTAATTTACTATTTTATTTTTAGGTTACTACTCAATTTACTAAATACTACAAAAGTATTCTTAATTTGCTACATATTCTTAATAAAAGTGTTCTTAATGTACTATAAAAGACTTTATTAAAGATTGTACTTTTAATATCATGCTCTTTTTCAAAAAACATAAAACCTGAGATTGGATTATTCCCAAAGATGCAACCCAAATGAACTATTTAATTTCCGTTTAGTGAGAAAACTCATTATATAAACCACATAGAGTTTTAAATTTTAATCAATTTATACCAAAGCAGTTAATTGTGACACTTAATTTGGTAGTTTGGCCTGGTACATAGTACACCCACACATAAATCGTTTTCTCATTCCCTGCTTTGTTTTCATGCCATTCTTTTTACCCTTTGTGTTGGAATCACATTTATCTGTGACTTTATCATATGCTGGTAGTGTGAACTTAAGAAAATATATAGTAATTAAAGAACTGGATCAAAGCCTCTTTGAACATTAGCCAGAAAACAGTTATGATAATTTTGAGTCTGAAATAAAACATGTACCTCTTTGATTTTGGATATAGCTATTAAGATTTATTTTCCTCTAGCATATCTTTCTCAGAATCACCCTTATTAAAGCTGGATTTGGTGATTTCCAGAAGTCCCTTTGTACCTTATCTGGGTTTTGTCTGCATTTACTTGACTTTTATAGCCTTATTACAAATTGAGGTAACCATCCAGGACACAGAGCAAACTGTAGAATAGCACTACATGCAGCCATGCAAATATTAAGCATTTATGGTCATCAGAAATTCCACAGCACCTAAACCCACATATGTTGCAAAAGAAATAAAATTTTCAGTTTTAAATTAACAAGTCTACCTTGTGTTATAGGCTAATATACCATTACTTAAAACTAATAAAGACATACAAAGGAAAGAAAGGGTTAAAGCGGAAGAGCAAGAACTGTCGTTGATATTAGAAGATGTCACATTAACAACATTTGATGAGTAGGGAAAGAGGAAAACTTAGTTAACCATTGATTAATTGATTTCTCTATATCCGGTATTGAAGTGAGTAGGCATTAAGGAGGTAATTGGTTCTCATCATGCCTCTTTATGCATTTGTATTTATACCGCATTGAAGATATCTGTGACTTGAATAGTTCATCCTGCTGTGCTGTGTATTATATGCCAATGGTATGAGCCAAGTAATCAGCATTATAAACCTTCCATATGAATATCCATATGACTCGATAATTCGATTGCCTGAATGGTTGAAATCCAACTGATACTTGAAGGCAAAGCTAATGAAATTTTTTTGAAGCTATGTTGTTTTTTTTCCTCAGGTTCTAAAGAAAGTCTCCAAATATATTCAAGAGCAGAACGAGAAGATATATGCTCCCCAAGGCCTCCTCCTGACAGATCCCATAGAGAGAGGACTTCGAGTTGTATCTTTTTAGCACAAATCATATGACATTGACTAGAGAAAACACAACTAACTCCCTTGTCTTGTGTTTGCCCTATGAATCTTCTCTGATTTTTTTTTTCTTAAAGCATGTCTCTCCTTTGCATTTGTGTAGGTCTCTGGATTATTTAGTGTTTTGGTAACCATCCTTCTTGGTGATTCTGAAGGCATCTTGTAGTGATCATAAGGGTGGTACAAGTAATGCAGTTCAGCCCTTTGAACTGCATAAACTCAGAATGTGTGGTGAGATTTGTCATCCAAATGAATTGCAATACCATGGGTTCATCTAACTACTTGAAATCAATTACAGCTGCCAGTTTCATTACCTTTTACATACTGTGCATACTTTTAGAGGCAGTAAGCTTTGGAAATCACTATGAGTTTAGTAAATAAAATACTAAAAGCTAATTTAGCTTGAAAACACAAGTAAAAGATAAAACATGTTTTTTTTATTTTATTATCTTTATTTATTTATAATCTTTACTTATTTATTTATTGGATAGAGACAGCCAAAAATTGAGAGGAAGGGGGTGAGAGGGAGAGCCCTGCAGCCCTGTTTCACCAATCAGAAAGCTTTCCCTCTCCAGGTGGAGACTAGAGCTCAAGCCTGGGTCCTTGCACATTGTAGCACATGCATTCAACCAGATGCACCAACACCTGGCCATGTTTTGGGGGGAGGGGTTGTTTGTTTTTGTTTTTTTGTTTGTTTAAACTTGGGTCAAATAATCTCGGGCTTTCCAGTGAATAATAATTTCAACAGTTTAATACTATGTAGCAATGATTCTTAAAGTTTTAGAAATTACAAAGAACAAAAATTAGAAGAAAAAGAAATTATAAAAAAAATTTGATGGTCTGGGAGGTGGTGCGATGGATAAAGCATTAGACTCTCAAGCATGAGGTCTTGAGTTCAATCCCTGGCAGCACATGTACCAGAGAGATGTCTGGAACTTTCTCTCTTTTCTTTCTCATCAATCATAAATAAAATGTTAAAGAATAAAATATAAAAAAGGGAAAAATTGTATGAACCTGCAAACTTATTACATCCATGGATTCCCCCCCGCCCCCCGCCAGGGAAATAGCCCAGTGTTAGGAAGCCCCAGAGGCCCCAGATTTAATCTCTCTAGATCAGAATGGTGCTCTGGTCTTGATAGCTTTTATTTTCTATATAATAAAAAGAAAACTAAGGGAAGTGGGGGAACCTAAGTTTTACAATAAAGCATCCCTTTTCAGATTTTTTTTTTTCTGTAAAATACTCATTGTATGGGCTGGCTGGTGGCACACCCAGTTAAGTGCACATGTTGCCTAACCCAAGGATCTGGGTTCAACCCCCTGGTTCCCACTTGCAAAGGGGACATCTTCATTAGTAATGAAGCAAGCCCTGCAGGTGTGTGTGTCTCTCTCTGTTTCCCCCTCACCTCTCAATTTTTCGGTCCTATCAAATGAAAAAAATAATCATCATTGTTTAGCTTTAGTACAACAGTTATATTTCTTAAAATTATCAGCAAAATGAAAAAAAATTCCAAGTAAAAGAATATATAGATGAAATTTATTTTAATGACAGACCTACAGAGAGAGAGAGAAAGACCAGAGCACTGCTCAGCCCTGGCTTACGGTGTTGCTAAGGATTGAACCTGGGATTTCAGAGCCTCTGGCATAAAAAGTCATTTACCATAAATGTATATCATATGCTATATCCTCAGCCCATAGAAGAATTTATTTATTTATTTATTCCCTTTTGTTGTCTTTGTTGTTGTATTGTTGTAGTTATTATTGATGTTGTTGTTGTTGGATAGGACAGAGAAATGGAGAGGGGAGGGGAAGACAAAGAGGAGGAGCGAAAGACAGACACCTGCAGACCTGCTTCACCGCCTGTGAAGCGATTCCCCTGCAGGTGGGGAGCCAGGGGCTCAAACCGGAGTCCTCATGCTGGTCCTTGCTCTTTGCGCCATGTGCGCTTAACCCGCTGTGCTACTGCCGGACTCCCAGAAGAATTTTTTTAACAATGGAAATAAGCACCTGGTTGAGCAACATGTTGCAGTGTGAGAGAACCCTGGCCCCCACCTGCAGGGGAAAAACTTTGTGAGTGGTGAAACAGGGCTGCAGGTGTGTCTCTTATCTCCTCCTTCCCTCTCAATTTCTGGCTGTTTCTATGCAATAAATAAAGATAATAAAATTTTTTTTTAATCTTCAAAAAAAATAAATAAGCAGAGAAAGAGATTGCTCACTAGGTCAGTCATATGTATTGCCTTGTGTAAGGTCCTGGCTTGAGCCCCAGAACAACATGGGAGGTGGAGCCAGGGGAAGCTCTGATGCTCTGCTGTCTCTTCCCCTCACTCTGTCTCTGAGTGGAGAAAAAAAACAACAAAAAGCAACCTGGAAACTACCAAATTGCTTATGCATGAGGCCCTGACTCCACAAAGAAAAGAAAAAGGAAAAAAAAATCAAATTGAAAGAAAAATTTGTATGGATCATACACATCATCCCTTACCATAGAGTTCTGCCTTTCAAATGTTGTATTCTGTAGTGTGTTTTCTTAATAGCCATGCTGTCAGATTGAAATTACCATTTATGAAGACAGAAGCATGAGCAGTGGAAGATAAACCATTGAATTTAAGGTAGCTATAAAACTAGGTAGTTAATATACAGTTTTTTTTCAGACTTGTTGAATATGTGAGTTGATAAAACATTGTTAAACTGGTGTTTTTATTGACTTAGCATTTAAACTACTCACCATATTAGTTTAGTATTCTTTATGTCTATTTAGCCCAGTTACATCGTTTTCTTTTTGTTTTCAGACTGGTTTGGGTTTTTGTTGTTTTGGGTCTTTGATGTTTTTAGAATGGGAGTTGTTTTAATAGCCCAGAAATATCCTAGGCATTGAGTAGTTGAGTCCCACAAGAACCCTGTGGTATAAATCCTCCATTGTACATATGAGCAAACCAAAGTATAAGTAAACTAAAGGATGTTCTCAAAACCACACTGCTGGGCTGGCAAAGTAGCTCACATGTATAGGGCACTGCTTTGTCTTGGTTGGGCACAACCCAAGTTTGAGCCTGGTCCCATCTACATTGAAGGAAGCTTCAGTGCTGTTTTCTTTCACACACTCTCTGGCTTCTCTGTCTCTACAAAAAATAAGAATGATAATAATAATTTAAAAAAAGAGACCACACACACACACACACAGCTAATGTTATAGGAATATGTACCTAAGTCAAATTGACCATAACACCATTTTTTCACCATACTTCCTCTAAGTCATGCAGCAATACAAAGAGAAAGGAAAGAGTTCTTTTGGTTATTTTGAGTGTTCATTTTTTTTTTTTAACTTGTGATTAATAGTGGGATACAAGATGATAAGATTACAGTGTATAGTTCTACTCTGAGTGTTCATAAACCTCTCTCTTTTTTATTATCTTTATTTATTAGATAAAGACAGCCAGAAATCCAGAAGGAAGGGAGAGACAGAGACACCTGCAACACTGCTTCACTTGCAAATCTTTCCTCCTGTGGGTGGGGACCAGGGGCTCAACCAGATGTACCACTGCCTGGCCTCTTTTCTCTCCCTTGCATCCATCCATCCATTCATCCATCCTCCCTCTCTCCCTCCCTCCCTCCCTCCCTTCCTTCCTTCCTTCCTTCTTACCAGAGCACTACTCAGCTCTGGCTGATGGTAGTGCAGAGGGGATTCTAGAGTCTCAGTTATGAGACTGTCTTTGCATAACCACTATGCTATCTACCCCCCCATAGACCTCTCTTTTTAATAAAATACATTTTGGCTGTTCCCCTATCATTTACTGAATCCTAAACATCAACCAGCATTCTAGTGATGTCTTCTTTTAATATTGTTAAATGTGTCACCTGAATTATTGAAAGCTAGAGACCCAAATAATGTCATCCTTTGTCATATATTCTGTTTCATTAATAGGATTTTGTTTATAGACACAAATAATACTTGTCCATATACTTTTCCATGCACAATTTCCAAATTGATATTTCTCTTTAACAAGCATTAAGGAACCTTATATGTGGCTTTTGCTGCATGTCATTTGAATACGTTTGTTTTGTCCATTGCAACTGCATTGACTTAGCACAACTCATTTGCCATGACTCCTTCAGCAGCTAATGTTGCTAAATATGTTTTACTGAAGGGGATGGGATTTTAAGCAGTCACTGTCTATTTTGAGACTATCAGTATTGAAGTAAGTGAAATTTTGCAATGGGAGAGATTTACACTACTATAAGAACTACTGGATCTGACTAAATTTGTAGTAGGGCGCCAAAGTGAAAACCCTGGGTAGAGGGTGAGGGTGGATGTTCAGCTTCATGGGGTGGGGGGGTGAAGGGGGTGGGACATAGTCTTTTGGTGGTGGGAATGGTGTTTATGTACACTCCTATTAATCTGTAGTCATTTTAAAAAATAAGAACTACTGGATAGCTTCATAATTGCAGATATTTTTGTTCAACATAATATGGTTTCAAAAACGTGTTCTACAGACTCAAGACCTACTAGTATGGATTGAGATCTCAGACGAGGTGGAGAGAACCATAAGAATAATTCAATCAATTCTACTGGGGTTTTTTTTGTTGTTGTTGTTGTTTTGTTTGTTTTCTAGTCTATAGGATAGCTTCAGATTGTAGCATTAGAGGAAAATTAATTATTTAACAAATGACCTTTTTTCCTTCTAAAAAAAAATCTCTAAACAAAGTTGTGTTTTTTTATGGTTCCTTGGCATGTATCCCCAGGAGAGGAATTGCGGGGTCATAGGGTAGGTCCACTTCTAGCCTTGTGAGGGTTCTCCAGACTGCCCTCCACAGGGGCTGGACCAATTGACATTTCCTCCAGCAGTGTGGGAGGGCTCCTTTGCCCCCACAACCTCTTGCTTTCCTTTCTGATGTGTGACATTCTCAAAGGGGTGAAGTGGTATCTCATTGTTGTCTTTATTTGCATTTCTCTTGACTATCAATGACTTGGAAGATTATATATATATAATATATTGTGTTGGCCTTTTGGATCTCTTCTTTGGTGATTATTCTGTTCATATCATCTTCCCATTTTTTGGATGGGGTCACTTTTGTTGTTGCTGAGTTTGGTGAGCTCTATATATTTTGGTTATTAGTCTGATGTATGGCATGTAAAGATTTCCTCCCATCTATAGGGGGTCTCTTTGTTTGAATGGTGGTTTCTTTTGCTGTGCAGAAGCCTTTTAATTTGATTTGATGTAGTCCAATTGGTTTATTTTTGTTTTTGTCTTCCTTGCAATCAGATTTGTATGGTTGAAGATGCCTGTAAAATTTAGATGGAAAAGAGTGCTGCCAATATTTTCCTCAAAGTATTTGATAGTTTCTGGTGTAATATCCAAGTCTTTGATCCATTTGGAATTTACTTTTGTATCTGGTGAAATGAAAGTTTTTTTTTTTAATGGCTTTATAGTTAGATAGACTGATGGTGGGGGTTTTGCTTTGGTTTTGTTTTTTTAATATTTTATTTATTTTCTAATGAGAGAAACAGGAGGAGGGGATGATCAAAGCATCACTCTGGCACATGTGCTGCTGGGATTAAAGTTGGAGACTTCATGCTTGAGAGTCCCTATGCTGTGTTCACTGTGTACCACACCCTGGATTGCAGCTGATAGTGTTTATCTCTTTGAGTTAAAGTATCTTATTTTTTTTTTAATGGAATATATCATCACAGCAAATTGATGATAATAAAAACAGCCAAGCATTTGTTGGCACTGTGTGCTGACACTGTTTTAAATAAATGCTTCATTTAATCATTGTAATAACCGTATAAATGTAGATACTCTTAGTCTCACTTTTCAGAAGCGGAAATTCAGGCACAAAGAGAGAGCCTCAGTTACTTGTCCAGGGATGAAAAAAAAGTAAGCAGTAACTGATGAAGCCTTGCTCCAGATTCACCAATGAACTCTGTGCTTTACTATGTCTCATGAAATGATTGATTAGAGAAGGAAATATATGGGGCTGAGACTTCTAGACCGTTGAGCTATGTGTTCATTGAAACAAGTAGTACAGGTTCAAGTATTTCATTGAACTGAACCCCAAATTAAGAAAATGTAGCCCTTATATTATGGGTTCATATCAATTGGTGAAATAGAAATGTTTTAGAGGTGATTTTTACCACTCTCTTCTAATCCCTCTCCCTTCCCTTCTGTTACAGATGCTGCCTCCAGCTGGGGCCCTCATCTATCCACTGGCCAATTGCAGGGTGTCCCCTACCTCCTCTCCAGAGCATCATTCCTTTGTATCTGCTGCCAGAGCCATGGTGCCATTTACTCCAAGGACTAACTTTCTAAAATTCCACACCCAGGGTGACGTGGTCACTCAGCATCCACTTTGTGTCTCCAAATTGTGTAGGACTCTCTAATATTTTGATTAGTTTCTGAGAAAACACAATGAAGCATTTCACTTTTTCTATTCAAGATCACTGATAAAATATGCAGCTGGTCAGCCCAACACAAAACTTTATTTCCTATCTGCTATTAGTACCAAGGACTCCTCATTCCTTGGGCCAGCTTCCATCCTCTAAACTTCCGCAAGTCAGATCTTAAACCAGTATTCAGTCATACGCTTCAAAACTAACAAAATATTCCTCTCCAAGATTTGTGTGACAAGTAGCTGTGTCTGGTTGTGTTAGTGCATCTCCCAGATTTCAGATGAGATCAGGTGTGTTCAGGATGGTACGGCCGTAGATTTCTCCCAGATTTCAAACATTACTGTTAATAATTTTGCCATGACTTAAATTTTACAGATCTGTTTCTGTTAAGTTTCTCCAACTGAAATTCATTGGAAAAAAAAAAATAAGTGTATCATGTTATTTTGTTTTATTATAGCAGTTTTCCTAATTAAAAGTATTTAATGCAATTCCAGTTATTTTTCTTCTGAGAATTTTGCTGTTGCATTACCTTGAATGTTGGGAAGATGTGCTATGCTTTGCTTGTTCATTACAAAAATAAGTAAGCACAATAAAGTGGATGGTAAACCATCAAACTCCTAAATGTCCCTCCTGTGTCCCTGAATGTGTAATAAGCAAGTATAATAAATATTTTAATTATAGTTTTGTTATAAATATAACTTATGAGAAAAAAATTTGATAGGAATAATACTATATACTGCTCATTTTTAACTGTCCTCCCAGGCAAACCTTTTGATTTTTAGACTTTCTTCCTATACAGTATTCAATGCACAGAAATCTTACCAAGTATAAGTAATTTCCAACTAAAACTGTCAAGTCTGAGTCAATATTTATAGTTCTTTTGCCTATGTGTTCTTAGTTTAGGGCTTCTTATGCCCTGCGTTCATCATTGGGGTTTGAGAGCACTGTATTTGGGAGAAAAGTTAAGAGAAATGTATTAGGAAAGAATGAAGCAGTTAAAGGTTTTACTTTCAGAGATACTGTAGGTGCTAATATTGGATTCAGTCTTACAAGTATAATTTCCACTAGCAGTCTATTATTCATAAGTCCCATATGTTTGTGTAATATTTTAATTGTATAAACTTCGTTGTTACTTTATGGCCTGTATTAGTCTGTCTGTCTGCCTTTTAAACCCGTTGAAATAACTTTGCTGAAATATTAACACAGTAAATTTTTTCTTAAACACGTTGTCTCTGTGTCATATATGGTGAGATTTGGTGAAGTGGTAAATAGTAGGGCATTAAATTTGGCAGACAATGTTAGAATTCAATGGCGAAGTGTAGATTTAAAAAAAAAAATCTATATAGTTTGTGTTATTTTTCAGTGTTTTGCCTGTCTTACGAGCAAATATGTTAATAGGCAAAAACCAAGAAATAGTTCCTAATGTCCAGTGACAGAAATAAAAGTTGGAATGTTATTTTCAAAAAGAAATTATCACAGTTAACTACTATTGTGGATTATCTGGAGACTTAAAAAAAATTATCGGTAGTCGGGCTGTAGTGCAGTGGGTTAAGCGCACATGGCGCAAAGCACAAGGACTGTCTCAAGGATCCCGGTTCGAGCCCCCGGCTCCCCACCTGCAGGGGAGTCACTTCACAGGCGGTGAAGCAGATCTGCAGGTGTCTATCTTTCTCTCCCCCTCTCTGTCTTCCCCTCCTCTCTCCATTTCTCTCTGTTCTAACAATGACTACATCAATAACAATTACAACAACAATAAAAAAAACAAGGGCAACAAAAGGTAAAATCAATAAATATAAAAAAAAAATTTTTTTTTTAATTATCACTGCTAATTTGTAGTAAAGGGATAGTCCTGAAGAGGCCCACAAAAGGGCTCATGAGGACATTCCTAATGGGGTTACCAATGATGGTAAAAAAAAGAGGAACCCAAAATAGATATCTATGTGGGAATCCAATTAGGATTAGGATCCCAGGTGATGAGGTCCTGACATGAATTATGAATGTCAAAATGTAGACACTGCACTACCTAGATTCTTGGGTAGTTAGAGAGTACAAGTATCCATGTAGTTTGCTCTAAAATGTGTAAACAGTTGCATGATCAGAATAAAAGTTGTAACCCTCTGTATCCTATATTCTTGTCCCTCTGCCTCAAAATGGCAGATGTGAAGTTTGTTGTTTTTTTAATAAAATGTTTAATTGCCCATTTTGAAGAAATAGTTCCAAAAAACAGGCACAACCAAAGATTGTTAATAAAAATTTCTTCTGTCACATATAACTTCTTAACAAAAAGAAAAGGAAAGAAGAAAAGGTGGAGGAAGAGGAACCTAGGTCCCAGTCCATTGGCTGCCGGAAGTCATTGTCATGGCCAGTTCATTTCATTGCCAGGAAATGATCATAATTTGCATTCAAGTATTTTTTACAATTATTCCTTTTCTGCCAAACAACATAACCAGGAACTCAGATTTTATAAGTATACACAGAAATAGGTGTATCTTCTTCCTAGCTAATGAACTATATCTGTGTGCATCTCATATAAGACAAGTGTTTTTGCTTGATCAGATTCCTTATTGCTTAGCTACTCTATGGATAATGCCCTTGAAAAAAAAAAGTTTATAGATATGACTAACTTTAAAATGAGAGGTGATTCAGTTAAACCATTGAGAAAGAAAAGGCCTATATTTTAGATATTTTAATTACAGAAAAAGATTTTCACTTACTATCTAACAATGCAGAGTGACTACCTCAGTATAGGAAAACATCTCAGTAGCCAGAATTCCCAACTGCAGCCACCTCGACAACACTAACTTTATTAACCCTGCCAGCGAGAACTATTTTAAAAGTAGTAATATCCCTGAGAGAGACTCTTAGAAAAATTTGAGAGAACAAACAACTTTCCTGTATACTATTCCCAAATCATATGTACATTCCGAAACTACTATTAATTTTCTATGAGTCAATTTAATGTGTGGTGTCACAACAATTTGCAGTTGAATATTTACGTGAGTTAAAGGCAAAAAGTTAAAATACCTGAGACCAAAGGAAGGATTTAGGGTGGGGGAGACAGCATAATGGTTATGCCAACAGACTTTCATGCCTGAGGCTCCAAAGCCCAGGTTCAACCTCTTATACTACCTGAGCAATGCTCCGGTTAAAAAAAAAAGAAAGAAAGATTTGGAAATCAAGTAATGGACAAGTTTACTAAAAACCTAGAAACTTAGTTGACAAAGCCCTAACAAGGGCTTTTAAGGAAAATGAGATGCTTATTCTACAAAAAAAAAAAAAAAAAGGAGAAAAGTGCCATACCACTGTAACACATTAAGTTGTAGTATTACTGTGTGTGTCATTGGTTCAAGGACAGATAGACTTTCATGCCCAAGGCTCCAAAATCCCAGGTTCAATTTCCTGCACCACCATAAGCCAGAGCTGAGCAGAACAACAGAAAAGAAACGAAGACACAGACTCAATGTATGGGAAATTGTTTGCCTGCCTCCCTTTTCTGTTGCTCCAGATGCCTTATGATTCTATATTTTCCTTTACATTCTAGAAAGCTCATCTGTGAGGAGTACATTAAAGTTACCTTGTCTTGAGAGTTTCTTTTTTTTAATTTTTATTTATAAAAAGGAAATTTTCCTCAGTCACTCCAAAGCTAACCTTATCAAAGTAAGGACTACAAAAGCTGGATAAGGGCAAGGAGTGTTGCAGGTGTCTCTCTGTCTCATTCCCTCTCTATCACCCCCTTTCCTTTCAATTTCTGACAGTCTCTATCAAATAAATAAATAAAGATAATTGTAAAAAAAAAATAGAGAGTAGAGATACACTACATGGAAGATCTACAAATGAACTCAGAATGGGGAGAAACTCATACCATATAGATAAGTGCCCAGATAATCACTATTGTGAAGTGATTCTTGATGAAGAAATGGGAAGTACTGTGGTATCAGCTTCCTTCCAGCCTTCCTGGCTGCTTGCTCAGTGGGACCATGTAAAACGGCCATAGGTAGCAAAAATGGAGGCTGCATGTGGCTTAACTACATAAACAGTCCCTCATTATGGCTAATGTGACTGTTGTCACTGATGAATGCCTACCAGAATATTCCAGTATAGCACTACTCCCCAGAGGGATTCTAATTATAAAACAGGACATTTTAATCACCAAATCAAGACTGGATTTTTTTACTTAAAGAATTTATGGAGCATTTTTTTAATCAGAGTGACAAGAGTAACCATAGGCCTTCCTCAGTTTACATCCAAACACAAAGGAAGAATTTTGCCAACATATAAACAAGACACAAAAAATTAGAATAAAAATTAATTTGCTTTATGATTACAATCCATGAATTATCCCAGTTGACATTCATAATATATGTTGTGACCCCAACAGGAGTTTGGGACTATTAGCATACAAATGATGTCACCCTGAGGAGGTGCTTCAGAGAAGGGAACATATAAAAGCACGGGACTTTGAGCAGGTGGCCTCTTTGGCTGCTGCTGCTTCTCCTGGTCAGAAGCTTCTCGGCGGAGGTGTGCCATGGCTACTTCTCCTGGGAACTGAATACGTGTGACTCTGCTAGCCGGTAAACTTTTAAGAACCCCCTATAGTCATGAGCAATCTATACCTCAGCTGACAATTGTTTATCTTATGGGACTAAACTTTTGATAACTATATTCAGACTTTATGGACCTAGTGTACTCTTAACCCTTGATGATAAGTCTTTTACCTGTTTCACCCTAATAAACCTTGTATTGTTTAAACCAGTTCCCAGCTCCCTGCTGTGAATCCTTTCAGGCACCTCAGCAGTCCACACTTAGCCCCTTGTTAAGTTAAATTACAACAAGTATATGTATATTAATTCATATGGTTACTATATTATTATTATTCTTGTATTCATACATATGCCGTAATGTTCAATAGTTCAATCCACTCCATGAAGAGATAAGTAAATACATAAAATAAAAATATATATAATTTAGGGCTGGGCTGTGGTGCACCCAGTATAGTGCACATGTTACTGTGCATAAGGACTTGGGTTCAAGCTCCTGGTCCCACCTGTAGTGGGGAAATTTCCTCAGCAGTGAAGCCCTGCTGCAGAAGTGCCTTTCTCTTTCTCTCTCTCTCTATTTCCCACTCCCCTCTCAGTTTCTCTCTGTCTCTACCCAAAAATAAATAAATAGAGACAGAGAGAAATTGAGAGGGGAGGGGAAGATAGAGAGACAGAGAAACACCTGCAGCCCTGCTTCATCACTCGTGAAGTTTTCCCCTGCAGGTGGGAACCAGGGGCGTGACCCTGAGCACTTGAGCACTGTAACATGAGTGCTTAACCAGGTATGCCACTGCCTGGCCCTAAAGTAAAGTTTTTTAAAAAGAATATAACCTCGAAAAGAAAAGGCTTATTCTTTAGACATAGAAGAAGGGATAGCTCGTGTAAAAGAAAGAAAGAAAGGTAAAAAGGAAGAAATAAAGAGAAAAAGAAAAACCTCCCTTGGAGCTGACAGGTGGCAAATTCGGTAGAATACATACATCACCATGTATAAAGATTCAGTTGGAGTGTGGGTCATCCTTGGGCCCTCCACCTCCCTGGCCACTGGCAACGGAGACCGGGGTGGCCCCTGGGGGTCCAGGGAGACCCTGGTGAGGAGAGTGCGCAGAGAGGAAGTAAGCACACAACCTCCTCTGGGAGAAGCCTCAGAGACCACTCATTTATTTGGGGGCAGGTAGATATATACCCAAAAGGTTTGAGAGAGGTTAAGATCATCATTAAGCCATACACACAATGTAGAGTTAAATCTTGACCTGTCAGGTGTTTAAGATCTTAGCTGGGAAGTTACCATATAGGGTCTGGTCATGAGCCCATAATATATAGGTAGGCTTTTTTCTCTAAGGGTGAATTACAAGCACCTCCAGGCAGTGGGGGAAGGGAGCAGTTGAACAAAGTCAGGATATTTGCGGCAGATTTCGGTTGGCCATACCTAGTAGTAACTCATGGCCTTTGTTTTAATGGAATGAGGAAGCATGTGCAAGAGAGTTTACAACCTGAAAAAGACCATCCATCATGAGTTCACGAGGTCAGGTGGGACCAGCCTACCACTCCTCTGGGAGGGGCTGGGGTCAACCTGCTCAGACTCTCATGGAAATAATGGCTTAGACTTCACAAACAGTGGGCCTTTTCCCCACACTGGAGCAGAGGGAAATTTTAGGAGTGCTGCAGATGTCTCCCTCCCTCTCTCTCTCTCTCTTTCCTCTTTCCTCTTTCCTCTCTCTCCTCTCTCTCTTTCTGCTCCTTTATTTTCTCTATCTCTATTAGAAAAAATAATAATAAAAGGAGAGAGGAGAGTTTTTCTGCCCCACTCCCAAATGAGAGAACAAAGTACTTACAGTAAGCCTCGAAAGGATTGTGGCTTGTGTGGGTTGAATTGTTTCTACTTAAATGAGGATTGCCTCTCTCCTTTGGTTCAATTTCTGGACCCTTCCCTAAGGGTCCTATTCAATGATTCCTCTGCCATTCTTGGCTAGTCTTATAAATTAGAAATAGAATTGTCAAGTACATGCTGCTCTTCACCAATTTCACTAACTGTGGTTCACACTAAAGAAAGAGGTTGGTGGTCTGGGAAGTGGCACAGTGGATAAAGTGTTGTACTCTCAAGCATATGTTCTGAGTTTGATCTCTGACAGCACATGTACCACAGTGATGTCTGGCGTGCTCTCTCTCTCTCCCTCTCTCCCTCTCTCTCTCTCTCTCTCTCTCTCCGCCTCCTATAAATAAAATATTTAAAGAGAAAGAGAGAGCTTATGATGTACATGCTCCCATATGCTTTATCCAAGAATCATTCAAAAGTCCCAGAAATACTCTGAAATTTGGGGTCTGAGTCCTGTGTAACAATACCATACATTAACATACCTGAGTCAACAAACAATGAATTGAGGATAGTGGCAACCTCTAGAGAAGAAAGAAGAGCTTCCATTGAATTTGTGCTGCTATATGTCTCATTATTAGCCATACTTTGAAAATTATTATGGTGCACCTGGTTGAGCACACATGTTAAATGCAGAGTACCTAAGTTCAAGCCCCCAGACCCCACCTGCAGGGGGAAAGCTTTGCGAGTGATGAAGCAGTGTTGTAGGTGTCTCTCTGTCTCTCCCCTTCTCTGTCTCCCCTTCCCTATTGATTTCTGACTCTATCCAATAAATAAATAAAGATAATTTTAAAAATCATTACCAAAAGTAACCTGTAGTTATTGACACAAATTGTCATATCGTAAATATAATGCATACCAGTAATGTGAGAATATAATTTTGACACAATCCCCACCACCCCCTCTAGGCAATCCTTGAAGCCTATTTTTCTTGCTGGTCTTACTGTCAAAAGGCGCTAGCCTCTGAGGTCTGCTAGTTCTAACTATAGCTCTGCCCACCCACACCCAGAGCCCCCCCCCAAAAAAAAGTGAAAATGTATGGACAAATAAATGACTTTGTCCTGCTCTCAAGTATGAAATAAATGAAGTAAATTTCCATCCTAGAAGCAGCATTTAGCCAAGGATAAAGTTCAAAAGTAAGGTAAATTTCTCACTTAAAAGTAAGCACATTTAAGATGAATCACAGATGATTGGGAACACTGAGATCTCACTTCTCCTAAAGCAGGGAAAATTCCAAAGTAATTTCAGCCTTCACAGAGCTCTTGCAGGCACATCCAAATCATAGAATTTGACAGCTGCTAACAGCAAGACCAACTATGATAGAACAAATAACCCAAGGCTTCTTCTGGCTCTGATTCCCAAAAAATACCAACAATTAACTTTATGACCAGACTTGAATATTTTCTGCTTAATATATTTCCATAACTGAACTGATAGTTCCTATCACGTTGGGATATTCTGAAGATGGAATCATTACATAACATCAGATAATGCTATGTGATTTGGAATATAACTATCCCATTCTTTTATAGTCTTCTGATAGAAGGTGAAGGTTGAACTCAATAAAGATGTTCACTTTGACCACTGAGGAATCTGAAGAAGTGCTTAAGTGAAGAAACCTATATGCCAGATATTTTTCAAGTTGCTAGTTTGTTTTAATTGTATGTTCATATTAATCCAGGATTCTTAGCTCTTATTACTTAAAGTACTGACATCTCAAGAGCTATACATCTACTTTATAAATACCTGATGTAGAAGTTGAAATAAACTGGTTACATTTACAATACAATTTTATTTCTGTGACACTAACCATTAAATTTGCTAGGCTGGAGAGAGATAGCATAATGGCTATACAAAAAGACTTTAGCTCCTGAAACTGCAATGCCCCAGGTTCCATCTCCAACTAGAGCTGAATGGTGCTCTGATAAAATGAAATAAAATATTTATTTATTTATTTATTTATTTATTTATTTATTATCGCTAGTGCTCAATGCCTGCACTACAAATCCACTGCTCCTGGTGGCCATTTTTTTCCTTTTCCTTTTTATTACTATTATTATTTATTTATAAGAAGGAAACACCGACAGAACCATAGGATAAGAGGGGTACAACTCCACACAATTCCCACCACCAGAACTCCATATCCCATCCCCTCCCTTGATAGCTTTCCTATTCTTTATCCCTCTGGAAGCATGGACCAAAGGTCATTGTGGGATGCAGAAGGTGGAAGGTCCGGCTTCTGTAATTGTTTCCCTGCTGAACATGGGCATTGACAGGTCAATCCATACTCCCAGCCTGCCTCTCTTTCTCTAGTGGGGCGGGGTTTTGGGGAAGTGGAACTGCAGGACACATTGGTGGTATGGGGTAGTCTATCCAGGGAAGTCTGGTTGGCATCATGCTAGCATCTGGAACCTGGTGGCTGAGAAGAGAGTTAGCATACAAAGCCAAACAAGTTTTTAGCTAATCATGAACCTAAAGGCTGGAGTAGTGCTGATGAAGAGTTGGGGGGGGGGGGGTCTCTGTTCTGTAGATAGCTAGTAGGCATATTTTAGTTATATTCCAAAGGGCCTATGACTATACTAGTGTTTTTTTTTTCTTCTCCCTTGAGCCTGAAATATGATATGCAGGTGGATCCTATTTATTGTCTGGAGAGATAATGTCATGGCTAGAAAAAGGACCACAAAGCTAGATCTGATAAGAGAGTAGCTCCCAAATATAGGAAAGGTGTATAGATATTGTTGAATGTAATCCCCATCGATTTGATGTGACCTGGGGCCCATATTCAGCTTAGGAGCCTATGTGATCTCTAGTGGCCATTTTTTGCGCATCATTTTATTAGTTAGGACAGAGAGAAATTGAGAGAGGAGAGGAAGATAGAAAGGGAGAAAGAAAGATACACACCTGCAGACCTGCTTCCTCAATTGTCAAGCATCCTCCCTGCAGGTGACAAGCCTGGGGTTGAAACCTATATCCTTGCATGGTTCCTTCCACTTAGTACTATGTGCATTTAATAAGGTGAGCCACCACCCAGCTCCTTAAAAATATTTATTAAAAAATATTTTGCATCTTATCAGCTCAAGGAAATCATTACATTTATACAGATGAATCTTGAGATTTGAATGAATCTGCAAGTAGTACTTACACAAAGTTTTCAATAAACTTTCATCTAAAATGGAACAATTCATTCCACTCTTTTGTGAAGTTCTTGAAAATGGAGTCACTTATATGATCCATCAACACAAAGAAAGGCCTTAAAATGGAAAATGATGAATAGTGTTTTGACACTGGACATACTCATTTAAAAAAATTATTTATTTCCTTTTTGTTGCCCTTGTTGTTGTTATTCTTGTTGCCATCATTGTTGGGTAGGACAAGAGAAATGGAGAGAGGAGGGAAGACAGAATGGGGGAGAGAAAGATAGACACCTGCAGACCTGCTTCGCTGCCTGTGAAGTGATTCCCCTGCAGGTGGAGACCCAGGGGCTCGAACCGGGATCCTTAAGCCAGTCCTTGCACTTTGCACACTGGACATACTCTTTTGTAGACTAAATTAAATTAATGATTTAATAATAGTTTACTAAAGTAAACATTTTGAGGAGTATAGTGTTACACTCATATATGTGTAATCACAACATCCATTACCGAAGTTCTGTGCCAGGGTAGCCTCCTGAGCAAGGATACCTTTTAACCTTTTTCTATGACTACAGTAAAGGTAAGACTTTTTCCTAAGGCTATATACCTACAAAACAAACAAACAAACAAACAGGTTTGGGTGGTGGCTTATCCAGTATCAAGCACAAACACTACTATGTGCAAGTACGTGGTCCTCACCTGCAGGGGGGAAGCTTCACAAGCAGCGGAGCAGTGTGGCAGGTATTTCTCTCTCCCTCTCTACTTCACTGTCTCACCCTCTATTAATGAAGAAGGAGAAGGCGGGGGGTCGGACGATAGCGCAGCTGGTTAAGTGCACATGGCACAAAGCACAAAGACCAGCATAAGGATCCCAGTTTGAGCCTCCAGCTCCCCACCTGCAGGGGGGTCGCTTCACAAGTGGCAATGACATCAATAACAACAATAATAACAACAATGATAAAACAACAATGGCAACAAAAGGGGGAAAAAAAGGAAAGGTTTCTAGGAGTAGTGGATTCGTGGTGCAGGCACCAAGCCCCAATAATAACCCTGGAGGCAAAAAAAAAAAAGAAAGAAAGAGAAGGGGAAGGAGGTAAAGAATGGCTATAAGGAGCTATATGGGCACTAAGCCACAGTGACAGCTTTGGAGTTTAAACCAACAATAGTACTTCTTTTGTGCACAAATCTGTAATCTGGACAGAGTTTTTCAGGGCCATCTCATCTCCTCTCACTCTCTATTAGCTGGGATTGATTGATTGTTGAGAGCTAGAATCATCTCAGACATCTTGAAAGAATAGATGGGGCTCTTAGCTCAATGCTTTCTATCCCTGCATGACCTTCCCACATGGGCATTTCAGCCATATTTCTTAACTATCAACTCATGGGTCCACGGAGACATGGATTAAGAAAGAGTGGTACATAGAGAAAAAAAATGAAAAAAAAAGTTGTTTATGGCCATTCCAGTGTCATGAAGCATCACTTCAGTGTCATTCTCTTGGTCCCAGAACAGAGACCTTTTCAGGTTTAAGAGAAGAGAACACAGTTTCCTCACCACCTTTTTCTTCCTCCCTTTCTTTCTTTCTTTCTTTCTTTTTAGAGATTTTATTATATATTCATGAGAAAGATAGGAGGAGAGATAGAGAACCAGATATCACTCTGGTATATGTGCTGCCAGGGATCGAACTCAGGACTTCACGCTTGAGAGTCCAACACTTTAGTCACTGCGCCACCTCCCAGACCACCCACCACCTTTCAACTGAGGAATATCAACATGTACCAAAAAAAAAAAAAAAAAAAAAGTAGGTCTGGGAGATAGCTTAGGCTATTAGAGCACTAACTTACATGACTGAGCTTCAATCCCCAACACCATATTATGCAAGAAGTGAGCAGTATCTCTCTGCTCACCTCTCATAAAAAATAGGAAGAAATGAAAATGGTAAGGAAAGAAGGAGGGCAGGGGAGAAAGAAAGAAAGAAAGAAAGAGAGAGAGAAAGAGAAAGAAAAGAAGGAAAGAAGGAAGGAAGGAGAGAGAAAGAAAAAGAAAGCAGTTTTTTTTCTAATTTCTTTATTAGGGAATTAATGTTTTACATTTAACAGTAAGGAAAGCAGTTTGCCACAACTAAAAACTAACCACTGAAACATAGAGTTCAAATGCAGTTTTGAAAAATCATTTGTCATCAACAGAAATCACTGCAGGAGAAAATTTAAATGTCTGTGTGCCTTCCTTTTAAATTCCCTCTTTGATTTGATTGCCCTGGCTTCCTCCACCCTTTATACATATGCTCACTTTCTCATTCATTATATTCTACTGTGACTATGTTTACAACATGATAATAATCAGTCAAGTACCACCAAGCTATCAACTAGTCAATCTTTGTTGTTGTTGTTTTTTTTGTCCCTAAACAATTAATATGGTACAGAAAGCATCACAAAGAGTCCTGAGATTGGTGGGGAAAAGACATTTTTGGGAAACCAGAAGTGATGTTTTCTACAGGGAAAAAAAACGGGGGGGGGGGGAGTAGAGATAATGGTCTCGACAATTTAGATAGGAGAAACTGACATGGCATGAAAGAAAATAAATCTGCTTTTCTCCTACATTTTAAAAAGCATGCATAGTAGGTGTCAAAATAACGTAGGGATCCAGCAGCTGAGTTGCAAGCTTTGCTGAAAGCCGTGGTTCTCCAACCTCACAGGAATCACCTGGGGAGTCTAACTGAAATACCCGCCCCCCGAGTTTCTGAATCTGTAAGTCTGCGGAGCCTGAGAATCTGCATTTTTTTTTCCTAGGGTTCCCAGACAATGCTCTTTGTATTTTTTTTTTTAAGGGCTGATAACAATAGCTGAAGATCCACAGACACAGTGGGTGGAAACCATGGCACGACAGATAGAAGTGACTTGACTTCCCATTTGTCTCTTTTTTAATATCTTTAAATAGGGGAGGGATAGAAGGGAAGAGAGACGTCTATCTGTCGCACTTCACCGCTTGCAAAGCTCTCTTGAACCCAGAGACCTTGCTCATTATAACATGTGTGTTCAACCAGAAGCGCCACCACCTGGCCTCCAGTATGTTTCTAGGGTTTTTTTGCTTGTTTTTTTTTTTTTTTTTTTTTTGCTTGTTTTTTGACCAGAGCTCTAGTTTATGTTGCTGTGAGGGATTGAACCTGGAACTCAAGCATGAGAGTCTCTTTGCATAACCATTATGCTCTCTAACCCCGCCCTCTTAACCACTTCTGTGCTGGCATCATTATAGATCACAGCTAATTCAGAGGACAGCACCAGATTGTCAACCCTCCCAGCTGCGGTGGCGAGGCACCTCCCACCACCTCTTCTGAGAGCTGTCACCCGCCAGCGCTCAGCGCTCTGAGCAGCTGAGGTGGGCGGGGCTAACCAAGCCCAACCTCTGGCCAATCACCATTCCAGACGTCACAGAGAGGACGAAGCTCCACGCTGCCTGTCCCCGTGGGTCTTAGGACTGTGATTGGCTAGCGCCTTCCTGCGTGGTGACGTCATGTCTCGACGCGAAGTTTCCTTGAAGAGCGCGGGAGCTGAGAAGTGGCGGGTCAAGAGAGTGCTTGGAAAGTTTAGCTTGTCCATTCGTCCGCCAGGTGCTCCTGGGAGAGACAAGGCCGAGTCCCTTGGAGCTTCCTGTCCCGGCAGCCGGCTACCTCGAGTGCCTCTGCCTCCCAGCTACTGGGGTGAGCATCACCGCGGGGCCTCTGATGGGGGGGGTGCACGCTTTCGGGGAGGCGACTTCTCTGTTTTGGTGGCACCTGGAATGGAGACTGGGCTCAAAGAATAGATTTTCCGTGTCGAGGCTTCAGAGACTTTATTGTCCCCACCATTGTAGCCACCTGCTTAAGCCTTTGGTCATCACTGACAGGTCTGGTGTCTCTAGGAAAGCCAACATTGTATAGTTCTATCAATATTTTAACGATTTCATTTATTTGATAGAGTTAGACATTAAGAGGGGAAGAGGAGAGAAAGAGAGAGATATAGACACCTGCTTCACTGTTTTCTAACCTTCCTTCAGGTGGGAACTGGGGGCTTGGACCCAAGTGCTTGTGCATGATAACATCTGTGCTCAACTGGGTGTCTGGCCCCTTCTAACAATTTTAAGTTCCTGTGATGAATAAAATACTCTGCTTAGCACAAGAATTTCTCAGAGGTCATTATGTCCCTAGTACGTACATAACTAGAGCCAGGAACTGAGTGTATGTGTGGCTCATATGTGGGCTTAGGAGAACACATTTGCTGTAAGAAAACTGACCTCAACCTGGAAGACAAATATTTGTTGTATGGTGTGATTGGTGCCCAACTCGAGATGTATATGGGATGAATTTATGACACTTGGAAGAGTATGGTCTCTTTGAAAAACTGATACCTGAAAGAAGAGGTAAAATTTGAAAAGTTGAAGTCTTTTAATTCTCTAGTTTCTGCCAGTGAACCTCTGCCACTCCAGTAAAGCTGCCCCTTTTCCAGATACCTAGTTGCTTCTTCTTGGACATAAATGGAAAGCTGCATTGCTCTCAGTATTGGTTCTTTTATTCTCTTTAGGTTCTTGGTTTCAGAGATGACTGAGGAACTGGATCTGTCAGGACACAATTCGGATGCAGGTAGTGAAGAAGTCGTTCTAACACCAGCAGAGCTCATTGAAAGACTGGAGCAGGTAAACATCCAAAGAGAATCCACTTGTTTCAGTCATAGCCTTTTTAATGTTAGAAATCAGAGAGGAAAGGACCAAATTTCAAAGGTGATTTCAGGAGAAGGGAGATTGTATCTTAGTATCTGTACAACAATAGGGAATAGGGGATACAGCACCTGCTAGAAACTTTGTAATGCCAAACATAAAACATTCAGGTGGTGGGGAGGAGGGTAGGAGCAGCTTTAGAACAGTCCATAGAACTGGTATTTGGTATTACAAAAGTGCGTGGGTGGAGACAAGTGTATTCTACACCTTAGTCTCTTGAAGCATCTGTTGCTTCCCAGTAGAATTCTTGAATGATGTTTTTAAGAATGTGATGATGAAATATCACACACAGTGAAATAGCTCTTAGTGTGTTGCTTTGCCATCTGCATGACCCAAGTTCAAGCCTGGCTTCCACTGCTTTGAAGGAAATCTTTTGTGATGTGGTTGCTTTCACTCAGCCTCTTGTTTCTATCTTTAAAAAAAAAAAATTTTTTTAATGCTGATATTCCTTCTTTAGGAAAGAATTGCCTTACTCCCATGGATCTCTCTCTCTCTCTCTCTTAACTTACTATATTTCTCTTAATATATTTCTCTTAATTTATTATAGTCATACAATTTTATCAGAGCACTGCTCAGCTCTAGTTTAATGGTGGTACCAGGGATTGAACGTGGGGCCTCAGAACCTGAGGCATGAAAGCTGTTTGCATAACTATTATGCCATCTCTCAGGCCCTCTTTCTTTTGTCATTACCAGAGCTTCACTGTTCCAAACTCACTTTTTGAGATATATATCAATATATAGAGAAAGGGGTGGGGGGAAGACACCACAGCACCAAATCTTCTTCCAGTGTATGTGTGTGGGGTGAGGAGGAGAACTAGGAGGGGGGTCGGATTCACACCTGGCTAGCATTTGTGACAAAGCAAACACACTATCCAAGGGGGCTGTTTTGGTTTTCTTCTGTTGAATGTTCTCTATATTTCCACTGCTTATTCAGAATCACTTATGGAGCAGTTTTCCTCTTAGTCATAATTGTTATGGCATATTGAGCATTTCCTGTGTACCAGTAATAAGAGTCAGTACTTGACAGTTATGATCTCAGGAAGCTCTAGTGGTTAGGCATTCCAGCTATCTGTATTTAAATCTCTAGATGGAACTAATCTACTCTGTGGCTTTACAAAAGATAAACTGTTTTGAGGACTGCCTTAACTTTAAAGTAGAATTTACCTGCTCAGATAACTCATCAGGAAAGGTGCCTGCTTTGTCATGTTCAACCCTAGTTCAAGCCCGTGTCCACTCCCAACACTGGGGGAAGGAGATTGAACCCGGACTGAAGTATTGTGATCTCTCTGTGTGTCTGAAAAGTTAGCTTGAAGCAGTGAAACTGTTTATTTTTTTCTATTCTGGGGAAAACAGCCAAAATGGTTGGTTTCTCCTATTTCTTTTTTGTTATATATATATATATATATATATATATATATATATATATATTTTTTTTTTTTTTTTTTTTTTTTTTACTTAAAAATTTTTTTGAGGGGGGCCGGGTGGTGGCATACCTGGTTGAGCGAACATGTTACAGTGCACAAGGACCCAGGTTCAAGCCCCTGGTCCCCACCTACAGAGGGAAAGCTTCACAAGTGGTGAAGCAGTGTTGCAGTACGTCTCTTCCACTTTATCCCCTTTCCCTCTCAATCTCTCTCTGTCCTATCAAATAAAGTTAAAGAAAATATTTTTATTATGACAGAGATAGACCATAAGAGAAGGAGAGAAAGAAGCTTGTAGCCTGTTCCACTGCTCATGAAGATACCCCCCCCCCTACAGGTGGGGACTAGGGGCTCAAACCTAGGTCCTCAAGTATGGCATCTTGTATACTTTACTGGTTGCATCACTCCTCGGCCCCCCAATATGGTTGGTTTCTTTGACTCTGTCTCCTGGGCTTGTAGATGACACTCTTCTCCACTCTTCTCCCGCTGCCTTCATAGGATCCTTGCCTCTACTTGCTTATGTTCCACTTTCCCCCTCTTATTAAGACATCAGTCCTGTTGGCTTAAGGCCCATCCCAATGACCTCATTTTCTTCTAACTTAAAATTTTACTATTATAATTCCATATGTGAATGAGAAATCCTTCCCGCAGTGTAACCCCAGTGTGTCTTTCAAGGACTATGTATGTTTTTTGGGCTTTTTGGTCATGAAAAGGTTGGCAAGCACTATGTAGAGATACAAATGTTGTGAAAGTGTCCAGGAAAGTAAACACCAAATTTGGGTTAATGATTACGTCTGGGAAAGGTTGAGGGTATGGGGATTTTTGTTTTTTTTAATAATGATTCTGTTCTTGGATGAAGTTGTATGTGCACAGGTGTTTATAGTCATCATGTTAATATATTTCATAAACATTATTTTCCTATTTAATATGGAATAAATGTAGGTAAGAAAAGCTTGCTAAGGTAGATAGCATAATGGTTATGCAAAGACAATCTTTTTTTTACTTTAAAAAAAATATTTATTTCCTTTTGTTGCCCTTGTTTTATTGTTGTAGTTATTGTTGTTGGATAGGACAGAGAGAAGTGGAGAGAGGAGGGGAAAACTGAGAGGGGGAGAGAAAGATAGACACCTGCAGACCTGCTTCACCGCCTGTGAGGCAACTCCCCTGTAGGTGGGGAGCCCAGGGCTCGAACTGGGATCCTTAGCCAGTCCTTGCGTTTTGCACCACCTGTGCTTAACCTGCTGCGCTACCGCCTGACTCCTGCAAAGAGATTCTCATGCCTGAGGCTCCAAATCCCCCGCAACACCATAAGCCTTCTTCTTCTAGCGTTTGCCCTTCTTCCGTAGCCAGTCAACAGCGTCAGGTTGAGCCTGATGTAAAGTTTCAAGACCTCCTTTGAATCTGGAGAGGTGGCAGTCGTTGACTATGTGGGTCATAGTCTGTCTGGAGCTGCAGGGGCAGTTCGGGTCGTCTCTGGCTCCCCAGCGATGGAACACAGCGGCGCACCGGCCATGGCCTGTTCGATAGCGATTGAGGAGGGCCCAGTCATAACGTGCTAGGTCAAAGCCGGGTTGACGCTTGCAGGGGGTCTGTGATGAGGTGTTTGTTCTTTACCTCAGCTGACTGCCAACTCTGTTTCCAAGAAACTGGAACAGAGAAGTTCAGTGTAGGCATAGGGGACCAGATTGGGTGACGAGACGTCAAGCGTTGGACAGGGTGGGCGAAGATATGCGCGTATATTGGCAGGTCCGGTCGAGCATAGACGTGGGAAATGAACTTAGATGATGCCGCATCCCGATGAATATCTGGCGGGGCGATGTTGCTAAGAACTGGCAGCCATGGAACCGGGGTGGAACGGATGGTTCCAGAAATTATCCTCATGGAGGAATATAATTTGGAATCGACCAAGTGGACATGGGGGCTACGGAACCATACTGGGGCACAGTATTCTGCAGTGGAATAGCATAATGCCAGAGATGATGATCATAGTATGGAAGCGCTCACGCCCCATGAGGAGCTGGCCAGTCTTGCAATGATGTTATTCCTCGCGCCCACCTTTGCTGCAGTTTTTATGAGATATTCGTGAAATGACAGAGTGCGATCGAGAGTAACGCCAAGATAGACTGGCTGGGCTTCATGCCGGATTCTCGTATCGCCAAGCTGCACATTAAGCTCACGTGAGGCCGAGGCATGGTGTAGATGGAAAACAGATGATACCGTTTTTGCAGTGCTAGGGATTAGTCGCCATTTTTTACAGTAATCAGATATCAGAGACATGTCTTTCGTGAGTGTTTCCTCGAGGAGGTCGAACTTGGATGCCTGAGTTGCACAGCAGATGTCATCGGCGTAGATGAACTTCCTTGAAGAAGTTTCTGGGAGGTCATTGATGGAAATATTAAATAACATAGGAGCCAGAACAGAGCCCTGGGGGAGGCCACAAGTAGCCTCCCCCATAAGCCAAAACTGATAAATACTCTAATTAAAGGGAAAAAAAGAAGGGTGGGAGTATAGCATAATGGTTATGCAAAGAGACTTTCATGCCTGAGGCTCTCAAGTCCCAGGTTCAATCCCCCATACCACCATAAGCCAGAGCTGAGCAGTGCTCTGGTAAAAAAAAAAAAAAGAAAAGAAAAGAAAAGAAAAGCTTGTGGGAGTCAGGCAGTAGTGTAATGGGTTAAGCACACATGGCGCGAAACGCAAGGACCTAAGTAAGGATCCTGGTTCAAGCCCCCAGCTCCCCAGCTGCAGGGGGGTCACTTCACAAGTGGTGAAGCAGGTCTGCAGGTGTCTATCTCTCCCCCTCTCTATCTCCCCCTCCTCTCGCCATTTCTCTCTGTCCTATTCAACAACGACAACATCAATAACAACAATAATAACTACAACAACAGTAAAAAAAAACAAGAGCAACAAAAGGGAAAATAAATATTTAAAAAAAAATTTTTTAATGAAAAGTTTGCTAAGTCCTCTGAAAATATCTGCAACAATGATACAGAAGTTTGAGCATTTGAAAAAAAATTTTATGACAGTAATATTGTAGTAGTAATATACTATTATTTAATAATGTGTCTTGATGACAATTAATTGAGGAAACAGATTTCAGAGGCTGTCAAAGGAAATAAATTCATTCAGATTGGCAAGTAATTCTGAGAGGTGTTAGAGCTAAATTCCCTGTAACTAAAAGATACACACAAGGTTTAATTATCCTCAGACATTTGTGGATATTTCATCTGAGCTCTCTAGGCCTCGGTTTTGAGATGTACTTAAGCATTTGAGCCTGTCTCGGTAGTTTGGGGTTTCTTGTTTCAAAAACAATTTAACAGGTGTGATCCTTTATACTCTTATTAATAATAGACTTATTCTGTGTTTTCTCATCATTAAGATAAAGATAATTATACCTATTTCTACTCATAACAATTTCTCTCTATCCAATAATAAATAAATAAATGTTTTTGTCAGGGGAGATAGCATAATGCTTATGAAAAGAGACTCTCGTGCCTGAGGCTTCCAAGTCCCAGGTTAAATCCCCCAGACCACCATAAGCCAGAGCTGAGCAGTGATCTGGTACAATTAAAAAAAAAAAATTAGAAATGTCATGTGCTATTTTCTTATTAAATATAACTTGTCTTCAAAACATTTCCAATAGCCTAATTAGTAGGCAGTAATGTTTTTTCCAGAGATAACTGTGATTTTCATTATGTATGTATCATGTAGTATATTATGACACAGGGTTGTTGTACTCACCGTGAGTGGTTCTCTCTCCACCTCTCTCTCACTCTCTTTCTCTCTCTCTTTGTTTTTCAGGCCTGGCTGAATGAAAAGTTTGCCCCTGAGCTACTGGAAAGCAGGTCTGAAATTGTGGAATGTGTCATGGAACAGCTTGATCACATGGTAAGAGCTACTTGTCTCAGGGCTGCCAAGGAAGAATACCTTAAAATGATGTGTTTGCTCAGCTTAGCCCAGCATCTCTCTCAATCTCTCTCTCTCTCTCTCTCTCTCTCTCTCTCGTTCCTATCAGATTGAACTTCCCGGAAATCATTCAGCCAATAGAGTGCATGTTTTGCAAACCTGAGGCCCCAGGTTCCATCACCAGTTCTGCGTATGGGCAGAGTAGTATACTTACATGCTCCCCCACCATCCCCATCTCACCACCCCCTACCCCCCCCCCCACATCTTTATCTCTCTCTCTCTCTTTTTTTTTTTTTTTTTCTTTTTAAGACAGAGTGCTGCTCAGCTCTGGTTTATGGTGGTTCTAGGAATTGAACCTGGGACCTTTGATGTTACAGGCAGACATGAAAGTTTTTTTGCATAACCACTATGTTGTGTAAATCAGTCTTTTCTTTAAAAAGTCTAAAATATAGGGGTCGGGCAGTGGTATACCAGGTTAAGCGCACATAGTATGAAGCATAAGGATCCCAGTCTCTCTCCCTGTTCCCCCCCCCCATTTTTCTCTGTCCTATCCAATAAAACAAAAAATTCACCGCCAGGAGCCCTGGATTCATAGTGCAGGTACCGAGCCCCAGCCATAACCGTGGTTCAAAGAAAAAAAAAATGTCTAAAATCTTATCACCAAATCTACATTTTGCTTGCAAACAGATGACCAGAGCAGAGTAGCAACTGTTCCCTTCCAGTCCTTTTTCTCTAATCCCACCACCACCCCTGACTGCCCGCCCTTACCCATGTACCTTACCTACCTGGCCCCCACAGACATTTTTTTTTGTGGCCTTTGGACTAGATAAACTGGGCAACAGTTACTGTCAGCCTCAGAGTAACTGGCTTTATTTATTTATTTATTTATTTATTTATTTATACCAGAGC
This sequence comes from Erinaceus europaeus, assembly GCF_950295315.1. Taxonomy (NCBI): domain Eukaryota; kingdom Metazoa; phylum Chordata; class Mammalia; order Eulipotyphla; family Erinaceidae; genus Erinaceus; species Erinaceus europaeus. Next base: position 62,279,830 of record NC_080163.1, on the reverse strand, counting down.
ACTGCTCAACTCTGGCTAATGGTGGAGGGGTAGGGATTTGGGATTGAACCTGGGTCTCAGAGCCTCAGGCATGAGAATCAGAGTAGCTTTAAAATGTTGGTCTTCCAGTTTCTCAACTGTTTGTTTTGTTGTTCCCTATTTTATTTTATTTCTTTATTTAGTATAGAAAGTGAGAGTTTCACTTGGAACAGAGAGTGAGAGAATGGGTGAGGGAGATAGCGTAACAGTTATACATAAAGACTCTCATGCCTGAGGCTCCAGAGTCCTCAGGCAGACAAGACCAGAGCTACCAACTGACATATTGCTCCTGACCGCATAAGTGGTATTTTATATTATCTTTTAGACTCTTTACAGTATCTTGTGTTTGCTGTGTTAATTCCTTTATAATTGGGAGGGAGTTCTTCTGGGCCCTTCTATTTCAGTTGTCACTTTATTAAAGGAAGTCAATTGCTTGGAGTATATAAAGAAACTAAAGTCATGTTATTTGGATGTGCGCTCAACCAGGTGCGTCACCTTTGCATAATGGTTATGCAAAGAGACTCTGAAGCATGAAGCTTCCAGATTCAGTCTCCCCACCACCACAAACTAGAGCTGAGCAAGTGCCCAAGTAAAAAAAAGAAAAGAAAGGAAGAGAGAAAGAAAGAGAGAGAGAGAAAAAAAACAACAGGGGAAGGGTGGAGGAGATAGCATAATGGCTACACAAAAATTGGGCAATGGTGTACTTGATTTAATGTACACATTTTAGTGCTCAAGGACCTGGGTTCAAGCCTTAGTCCCCACCTACAGGGAGGAAGATGAGTGGTGAAGTAATGCTGCAGGTGTCTCTTAATTTTTTAAAAAATTATCAGAGATAATTTTTAAATTATCTCTGATAATTTAAAAAGAGAAAAATTGATAGAGAAAAATTGAGAGGGAAGGGGGAGATGGAGAGGGAGACAGATAGATACCTGCAGCCCTGCTTCAGTGCTTGTGAAGCTTTCCCCCTGCAGGTGGGGACCAGGGCCTTGACCCGGGTCCTTGCGCACAGTAATGTGTGTGGTTAACCAGGTGTGCCACCACCTGGCCCCTCAGTGTCTCTCTTTAAAAGAAAAAAGAGGTACTTAAGAAAGAATAATTTGTTTAAGTGCTAATGATTCACATTATAATTTCAAATAAAACTTAAGCAATTAAAAAAAAAAAGAGGGACTGGTTGATGGAACTCCTGGTTGAATGCACATGTTACAGTGCTCAAGGACCCAGGTTCAAGCCTCCAGTTCCCACCTGCAGTGGAAAAACTTCACAAGTGGTAAAATAATGATGCAGCTCACTCTCCTTCTCTCTCTCTCTTCCATTTTCCCTTTCAATGTCTCTTTCTCTAGCCAATAAAAAAAAAAGTGGGGAAAAAAGGAATTTAAAGAAAGAACTCTTGTATGATGAATACTTTTGTTCGCCTTTCACTTAAATACAGTCTTTGGGATCTTGTCATTGATGATTGTCCTTGTGGGTTGTATACTGACTCAGCTTGAAAAGATCTTCTAAGTCTTTGAACATTGTTTCGCTGTTCTTGCTGTTTTATCTTAATCAAATTCACTTCTCTTCTAATAGGAAGATAACCTCAGGAGAGCCAAGAAGGGGGATCTGAAGGTCAGTATCCACCGAATGGAGATGGAGAGGATCCGTTACGTACTGAGCAGCTACCTGAGGTGTCGACTGATGAAGGTTTGTCATGTGTTGTTTATTTTCGGAGGCTCCAGCTGGCCGGGCTAGCTTCACGGGCGGGTAACAGTGACGACCAGAGACACACGGCTAGGCAGGGAAGCTGTATTTCTTTATTCAGGAACAACGATTCATAAACTAACCCAAACTAATCACCAAACAGAACTCTCCTGCCTCCTTCCCCTGGCGACGGCGCCAAGAACTCTAGAACTCTGTCACTCTGGAACTCTGTCAGGGTTCCTTCCTGGGGCGGGGACAAGTGGCCCACCAAACTAGCAGGACTGAACCACAATCAACTAGAGATGGGGGGGAAGGGGACCAAACCACTATGAAGAATACCAACAGTCATGGATATAAGCTGTAGGCTTAAGACAGTGCAGTCTTCATATAGACTGAATGCCTTGGGACAGAGTTGGGCTGGCTCCTGTAGATGCTGCTGAAGCCCAATATCAGGGTAGCTACAGAGGAAGTGAGGCACAGATTGAACATGTGTTCCACACTTCTAGGAATGCACCAAGTCTTAGTCTGTTTATCTGCTATGTGAACAGTGCCCCCTGGAGTTTATCCTGTGGCAGTACTGAGGGTTGAATTTTTCCTTGGTTGAATAGGGAATACTGACTAGAAAACTAATTTGTATTATTTTGCAGATAGTACCTAGTCAATGTGAAGTTGACCATGATAACTTAATTTTTTAAAAATACTTTTTTAATTTCAAAGTTCCAAGTTCAATCCCCAGCACCACCATAAGCCAGAGCTGAGCAGTGCTCTGGTAGCTTTCAGAGTGTATCTTTCTGTGTCTCTCTGTCATTAAAAATAAAGAAATAGGGGGCCAGGCTGTAGCGCAGCAGGTTAAGTGCACATGGTTCGAAGTACAAGGACCGGCGTAAGGATCCCGGTTGGAGCCCCGGGCTCCCCACCTGCAGGGGGGGGTCGCTTCACAGGCGGTGAAGCAGGTCTGCACGTGTCTATCTTTCTCTCCCCCTTTCTGTCTTCCCCTCTCTCCGTTTCTCTCTGTCATATCCAACAACAATAAAAACAATTACAACAACTGCAACAAAATAGAAAAACTGTCCTCCAGGAGCAGTGGATTTATACATAGTACAGGCACTGAGCCCCAGTGATAACCCTGGAAGAAGAAAAAAGAAAAAAAACTATATATATATATATATAATTTTATTTATTTTGGATAGAGGCTGAGAGAAATTGAGAGGGAAAGGGAAGGTAGAGGGAGAGAGTCACCTGCAGCACTGTTTCACTGCTCATGAAGTTTCCCTCCTGCAGATGGAAACTGGGGGCTTAAAACTGGACCATTGTTGGTTGAGCATACATTACAATGTGCAAGGACCCAGGTTCGAGCCCCCAGTCCCCACCTGCAGGGGGAATGCTTCACAAATGGTGAAGCAGTGATGCAGGTGTCTCTCTGTCTCCTACCCTCTCTATCTCCCCCTTCCCTCTTGATTTCTGTCTCTATCCAATAAATAAATAAAGATAATTAAAAAAAACTAGGCCATTGTGCACTATAATGTATGCATTCGACCAAGGTCCCTACCACCCAGCTCTAATACCATGATTCTTAACAAAAGCTCTGTGACTGTCTACTTTCAAAAAAATGAAATTTCTAAACATTATTTAACCCTGGGGAGTTTGAGCTTCTTTGAGGTTCCTTCTCATTTGTTTTGTTTTTTATCTGTCCCCTTGGTTAGTATCATCAAATATTTCATTATATTCTCTCATCTGCATTCTTGCAGTTAAACATGTCAACTACAAGTAAATCCATACTCTCCCAATCTCTTAGCAAGGTTTTCGTTTGTCAGTCAGCTTCTTAAATTATTATCACCTGGGAGTCGGGCAGTAGCACAGCTAATTAAGCGCACATGGCGCCAAGCACAATGACCGGCATAAGGATCCCGGTTCGATCCCTGGCTCCCCACCTGCAGGGAAGTCGTTTCACAGGCGGTGAAGCAGGTCTGCAGGTGTCTTTCTTTCTCTCCCCTCTCTGTCTTCCTGTCCTCTCTCCATTTCTCTGTCCTATCTAACAACGACAACATTAATAAGAACAACAATAAAAAAGGGCAACAAAAGGGAATAAATAAATATAAAAAATTTTTTAAAAGAAAAAGGACAGACATCATTAACAACAATAAAAAACAACAATGGCAACAAAAGGGAAAATTTTTAAAAAAGGAAAAAAAGTATAACACCTGCAACTGAATACAATATTCCAGCTGGAGTTTCTGTCACTTTTGTGGAAAACGGTGATCACTTCCCTTCTTCTGGGTATTATGCTGGTAGTAGTGTCACCCAGAATCATATTAATATATTTAACCATACTAACCTCCTTTATTCACCATTAACTTTAACCTCTTTTGAAGTTTTTACATTTTTATCATCTCTTACTGTCTTGTAGTTGTTTTGCTTGGTTTTTGACCTAGTTCTTAATCTTCTTATTAACTTGGGTTATTTCCCTGCTTTCTAGATCCTGATTTTTGTCACCAGCTGTCATTCTTATCTTAGTAGAGCACTGCTCAACTTTGGCTTATGGTAGTGCAAGGGATTGAACCTGGGACCTTTGGTGCCTTGAGCATGAAAGTCTTGTGTATAACCATTATGCTATCTCCCCAGCCTCCTTGTTATATTCATATAATTATCACTATTCCTTCTGTTTATGCATTCTGTTTTATTAAGATTTATGTATTTACTTATTTATGAATAAACTTGGCATCACTCTGGAACATGAGGTACCAGGGATGAAACTCAGGACTTCATGCTTAAAAGTTCTTCCCTGCTCTGCTACACCACCTCTCAGGCCTCTGTATGTTTTGTATGCCTCGTGTGTGTGTGTGTGTGTGTGTGTGTGTGTGTGTGTGTGTGTGTGTGTGTGTGTGTGTTAGTATGTATATTTCATTTCACAGAATAACAATTATAGGGTCTGTGTGTCGGCATGTTTGGCAAAGCACCTATGTTATAATAGCCCAGGTTCAAGCCCCCACTCCCCACCTTCAGGGAGAAAGATTCACAAGCAGAAAAGCAGGTCTGCAGGTGTTTCTCTTTCTCTCTCCTTTTCTTTTTTTTAAATAGTTTGTTTATTTAGGTAGAGACAGAAATCAAGACTGGAGTGGGGAGATAGAGGAGACACACCTGCAGCCCTCTTTCACTTGAGAATCTTTCCCCCTGCAGGTAGGGTCTGGGCATGTGTGCTCCACCACCCAGCCCCCCTTTCTCTCTCCCTTTCTATTTCCCCCTCCCCTCTTTATTTCTTTCTGTCTCTATCCAATAAATAAAGTATCAAAAAAAAAAAAAGAAAAGAATATAAAAATGTTAAAGATCAGTTCCCTTCTAAAATATTTACTATTATGTTTTCAGGGTTTTTTATGTATTTAAAAAAACTCATCCTTTTAAAACTCTCTCCCATTCTTTCAGAACTCTTATCTCTTCTCTCAATTCTTTTAAACCTAACTTCTCGAAGTTCAGAGGGGAGGTCTTACTATTAGAATGAGTCTGAGCTGTGATGCTTTCATAGTAATGTCCATTTATCTTCACAGATAGAGAAGTTTTTCCCTCATATCCTTGAAAAGGAGAAAACACGCCCAGAGGGGGAACCATCTAGTCTTTCTCCAGAAGAGTTTGCCTTTGTCAAAGAGTGAGTAGGCAGTACATGTGAGACTGGCCTGACTTGTGAGCATGCATTTTGATGACTGTGTCCATGAAGCCAACCTCAGAGCCTTTGCAGTCTGCCTGATGGCCCTGTTGTTTCCTGCTTATTGTGATGTTACAGCATTTTCAATGTGTGTTTCAGGTATATGGCTAACACAGAGACTTACCTAAAGAATGTGGCCTTAAAGCATATGCCTCCTAACTTACAGAAAGTGGACCTGTTGAGGTCAGGTAAGCAAACCATTCTCTTTTCAGAAATCCTAAGGAGGAGCCATCGTTTACATCAAGAATCTTCGGGTGCTTGAGAATAAGATCTTCACTCTTTATGGGGTGGGTGGGGGTGGAGGCACATCTGATTAAGCTCGCGCACGCGCATGGGGACACACACACATTTTTTTAAGACCAGAGCTCAGTTTTGGCTTATGATGGTACTGAGGATTGAATCTGTGACATCAGAACTTTAGGCATTAAAAAGTATACATGTGGGGGTCCGGCAGTAGCGCAGTGGGTTAAGCGCATGTGGCATAAGGCGCAAGGACCAGCATAAGGATCCCGGTTCAAGCCCCCGGATCCCCACCTGCAGGGGGTTCGCTTCACAGGCAGTGAAGCAAGTCTGCAAGTGTCTGTCTTTCTCTCCCCCTCTCTGTCTTCCCCTCCTCTCTCCATTTCTGTCTGTCCTATCCAACAACAACGACATCAACTACAACAACAATAAAAAAGGGCAACAAAAGGGAAGATAAATAATAAAAAATAATAAAAACACTCCTTTAAAACACACACACAAACACATTACAAGAGTCCACTCCAGACCTGCTCCCCACCTGCAGGGGTCTGCTTCACAAACGGTGAAGCAAGTCTACATGTGTCTTATCTTTCCTTCTCTTTATTAAATTTTTATTTACTATTGGATACAGATGGAGAATTTGAGAGGGGTGGGGGGACAGGGAGAGAGACAGAGAGACACCTGCAGCCCTGCTTTACCACTTGTGAAATTTCCCCTTGCAGGCTGGGACCAGGGTCTTGAAGCTATGTCCTTGCACACTTTAATGTGTGCGCTTAACCAGGTGTGCCGCCACCTTGCCCCATCCCCTCTCTCTTCCTATCCTTTCTCTGTCCTGTGTATTAAAAATCAGAAAGGAAAAAATGACCATCAGGAGCAGTGAGTTCATAGTGCCAGCAATAACCTATGTGGCAATTAAAAAAAAAAAAAAGTCAGGCGCAGCAGATTAAGCACATGTGGCGCAAAGCGCAAGGATCGGAGTAAGGATCCCGTTTGAGCCCCCAGCTCCCCACCTGCACGGGAGTCGTTTCACAGGCAGTGAAGCAGGTCTGCAGGTGTCTGTCTTTCTCTCCCCCTCTCTGTCTTCCACTCCTCCTCCATTTCTCTCTGTCCTATCCAACAACAATGGCATCAGTAACAACAACAAAATATGGATGATCTCACTCTTAGGCAGAAGTTGAAAAACAAGATCAGAAGAGAAAACACAAGTAGAACCTGAACTGGAATTGGCATATTGCACCAAAGTAAAAGACTCTGGTGTGGGGGTTGGGGGGAGAATACAGGTCCAAAAAGGATGACAGAGGACCTAGTGGGGGTTGTACTGTTATATGGAAAACTGGGAAATGTTATGCATGAACATACTATTGTATTGACTGTCAAATGTAAAACATTAATTAATAAAGAAATTTATAAAAAAACAACTACAACATAAAACAGCAAGGGCAACAAAAGGGAATAAATAAATATTACAAAAAAGATTTTTACTCAAACATGGAAAAATATTTAGTAGATATGCATAATAGAGATGAGGAAAGTTCTAGGCTCAAAACTAACCAAGATAATCATTCAAAGCAGGCACAAGGTTGAATACTTGAGCTTTTGTGATCTTCAGGTCAGGTTGTAGTTCTGACTGCCACTATAAAGGTAAACACATTCAGTTGTTAGCTGTCAAGTAGCTCCATGTGCTTGCTGGGCTGGAGAAACAAGTGTCACTTTAACCTTGTCCCTGTTCTCAGTTGCCTCCTTAGACTCCAGAGATGTGGCACGATCTGACTCCCTACAGGGATTCACATAGGAGAGGACAGAAATCTGTAATGATTTTCCTGTTAGCCATAGACTCCTAATCTTTTGGAGTTATTTTAATTTTTTAAATAAGTATCTTTTAAAGAAATTTGTATATTTGTTAATTAGTGAGAAAGGAGGGAGAGAACCAGAACATCGCTCAGGCATATCCAGTGTTTATCCACTGTGCCATCTCCCAGACTGCTGTTTATTTATTTACTTAAATTTAAGAGGGAGAGAGAAATAGAACCAGAGCATCACTCTGGCATATGTGGTGCTGGTGATCAAAGTAGATACCTCACACCTGCAAGCCTGGTGCTCTAACTGCTGTTCTATTTCCAGGGCCTCTGGATTTTTTTTTTTTTTTTTGCCTCCAGTGTTATTGCTGGGGCTTGGTGCCTGCACTATGAATCCACTGCTCCTGGAGGCTATTTTTTCCCTTGTTTTTTTTTTTTTTTTTTTAATCATTGCTGTTATTGCTATCGTTGTTGTTAGATAGGACAGAGAGAAATTGTTGGATAGGACAGAGAGAAATTGTTGGATAGGACAGAGAGAAATTGAAAGAGATGGGGAAGACCTAGAGGAGGAGAGAAAGACAGACACCTGCAGACCTGATTCACTGCCTGTGAAGCAACCCTCCTGCAGGTGGGGAGCTCGGGGCTCAAACCAGGATCCTTATGCCGGTGCTTGTGCTTTGCGCCATGTGCGCTTAACCTGCTGTGCTACCGCCTGCCCCTCAGATCTCTTTTTTGAAGAGATCCCCTGAAAAAGGGAGAGCAGGCCTCAGAAGCTGGAAAGAGAAAGAAGATGCTGGACCTTAGGCCTGACCCTCCTCACACAGACCCCTCAGAATTATGCTGAATTGAAAGGAGCTATGACAGGTTCTTCTTAACCTTGAATCAACTAACTCCTGGTTTATTGGTTAAGGTCCACATTCCTTTGTCTTTCCCAAATTGCTGGGTCTGAGTGAAAATTACTAGGCCAAATTAAGCAGTTCTCTAGGGGACTGGGACCCACCTTACTCAGAAGCTAAAAGCAGTGTGTCAACACCACAAGCTTGAGTACAAGGCAGGCTTGGCATTTCACCGGTTACCCAGCCTGATCTAGAGGCTTCACTGTCCCCCCTGTGGTGAATGGGAGAGCTAGGACAGGATGAGTGGAGATGTGATTCTTCAGGTGCCTTAGACAGCTGAGGCTGCCGTGACAAAACACCACAGACTCAGTGAATAAAACAGCTGACACCTATTTTTTTCACAGACCTGGGGGCCAGAAGTCCATGGTCAAGATGCTAAGAGCAATGATCTCCCCTCAGGTCTCTGACCTCAGCTTTCACAGGGCCACTCTTTGCTGCCTCTTCCCATGGCTGCCCCTCTGGGAATGCCACCCCTGGGGTCTCTTCCACTTCTTAAAAGGCTAAAAGTCAGATTGGATTAGGATCCCCCCTCTCATGGCTTCATTTCAATTTAATGACCTCTTTAAAAATCCAACCTTCATGTGCACCCCCATTCTGAGTACTGGGGGTTAGATTGAGGGACCCAGTATAGAACACTAGTAACAAGTCAAGTCACAAACCAGATTAGAGTTCCGAATTACTCATTTTGATGAACCTGCCTTGGCTTTTTGTTTTTGCCGCCAAGGACAAAAACACTGGGGCTCCAGACACAAAGAATCCACTGCTTTTGGTGTTTTTTTTTTTTTCCTCTAGTAGTTGCCCATATCCAGTTCAACTACTTGTGTCTGCCCTCTTAGAAGGGCATCATCAGTAGGGCAGGTGGTATATCCTAAGCAGTGCCCAGTGTTTCCACATCCAAGAAACTACTGATGGGCATTCATCTGAATCCCTAGAACTGGCTCTAAGTCCTTGTCCTGGAGTATCTGCTTTATGCTGGTGGATTCCTTCTGAAATGCTCACGTGTTACTTTTATTGCATCCCTTACAAGGATTAGACCAGACACCTGGAATTAGAAACTGTATGGGGGACCAAGCCTGTCCTGGCATGTTCAGTTTCACTTAGTCACCCACATGTATGAGTCTCCTGGAGGATTGTAGACCCAGATGGCCGAGGAAGATATATTAAAACCCAGGGCCCGGGCTGTGGTACATCTGGTTAAGTTCACATGTTACCATGTTACGGACCCAGCTTTGAGCCCCTAGTTCCCATCTTGAGAGGGGAAGCTTCAGGAGTGGTGAAGCAGCACTGCAAGTATTTCTCTCCCTCTCTGCCTCCCCTCCCTCTCAGTTTCTTTCTGTCCTATCAAACAGAAAGGAAAGAGGAAAAAATGGGCACCAAAAGCACTGGATTCTTTGTGCCTGGAGCTCCAGTGATAACCCTGGTGGCAATAAAAAATGAAAAAAAAAGGAAAGAAAGATACATATAAAAGCCCTAAGCTGGCTTTCCTGGAATCAGTAGTTGCGCATTGGGACCACCTGACCCTAATAAGATGGGGAACCCTGGAGCAGCCCAGAGGATCTCTATTAGCACTTTGGGATCTGTTGTCCTGACCCCCAACCCCTCTCCACATACTGAGCTTCAATCAAGAGCATTGTGAAACCTGGGCTGGGCTCTTAGAACTGAGTTATCCAGAAGGTTGCTTTGCCCTTGTAGGTGCTGGAGTCCTCTGGGTACAAATGGAACCCCAGGAAGTGAGAACTCTCAAGTTCTTGAGGCATTTACATAAACGTTGGCTGGTGGCCCAAAGGAAAACTGGGAGTAGCTTCTTAAGCTGAAGTAGCCAGTTAGGAGCCACTTAGAAGTTAAAACTTACATCTTTATTCTAACATTAAAGCTGCCACCATATGACTCAATCTTTCTCAATCCCACCAAATTTACATATTTATCTTCTCTCTCTTTTTAACATTTTCTTGAGAGAGACCAGAACACTGTTCAGCTCTCGCATAGGAGATGCCAGGAACTAAATCCAGGACCTTCAGCATGAATTACTGCTTGGCTATCTTCCCCAGTCCCAAAGTATTTTTTTTTTAATATTTATTTATTCCCTTTTGTTGCCCTTGTTTTGTTGTTGTTGTTGTTGTTCTTGTCATTGTTGGATAGGACAGAGAGGAAGGGAAGACAGAGATGGGAAGAGAAAGACAGACACCTGCAGACCTGCTCCACCGCCTGTGAAGCGACTCCCCAGCAGGTGGGGAGCCGGGGGCTTGAACCGGGATCCTTACTCCAGCCCTTTCACTTTGCGCCACATGCGCTTAATCCGTTGCGCTACTGCCCAACTCTCCCAGAGTATTTTCTAACCAAGTTTATATACTGTCCTTTCCAAACCTTGACTCTTGCCATTATTTCCCAAGCTGGTTTTTGCTCTGTTAGTCAACCCTTTCTTCAATACTGACTTCTGTCTAGAAGGAACTTCAAATCAACCCCCTTCTCAACTTCCTCAGATTAATCCCTCTCCACCAAATGCTTTCACACGTAGAAGCCCTCAGTGGTCAATAGAACTAACTCAAATGAGTCTCATTAGCAGAGCCTTTTCTGATTGTGTTACTGTCAGTTCCCAAACCAGATCTAGATTCTTACGTGTTTCTGAGAGTGAGAGAACGACAAGAAAACATACTGGTGGAACCAGAAATAGATGACCAAAGGTGAGTGGCAGGTGGGTCTATTGGTTGCTGAGAAGTATTTTTCCCAGTAGAGCACCAGCTGAGCCCTGCAGATGATGTGTTTTTCCTTCTTTTGCAGAGATTATGTGATTGACTTGGAAGAAGGCTCTCAGCACTTGATCCGGTATAAAACCATTGCCCCTCTCGTTGCTTCGGGGGCAGTCCAGCTAATTTAAAACCAAAAGTAAGCGAGAATTAAGACATGGAAGCCCTCCTGTCACTTTGTATCAAAGGACAACGGACTTTTCTGAGCAGTGCTGTTGATCCTTTGGACATCGATCCAGAACTCAAAGCAGGACCAGATATTTCATGTAATCCACAAACTTTAGACCATTTCCATCAGCAGCAGCAGAGGGGGCCATTGCTCTGTTTATTCTGCAAACAGCAAGACACAGAGACTTGCACTTAGGGCACCTTTTCCCTTTGTGTCATCATTTTGGCTCAGGAAAATGAGGCAGGGATAGCACCTAAGCAGACATCACTGTCTCTGTAAGATGAGAGAACTGCAGGCTGTCCTGGCAGGATGGTGTCAGGGGGCTTCATTAAATCTTGGCAGAAAAACTAAATAGGTTAAACGAACAGCTATGGGCTTCTCTGACACATCACCAGATTGTGTGAACTAAGCTTTTGGAACTCCCAGTGCTGAATTTAAAATCAGTTTCTGTCATGTTTGAGGAACACAGCTAAGCCAATAAAGCACCATTAAGCTCCAGTTTCATCACAGAAGTAGCCTCAGACCAGTTCTTAGTTGTTTATTTTTGGTTTTTGTTTTTGTTTTTTCTTCCCTCCTGGTAAGCTGCAGCCTTCCCTGAATCACAGACAGATTTGCCAAGCCAGCCTCCAGACCATCTGTTCATCGTTGGTCAAGATTCTGTTAGTCTGAGCAACATTCGCTGTTTTATACTGTGGCATCAGTAGCAGCTTTTCCTTTTTATTTAAGTTTGGCTGTGGCTCTGGCAATGAACCTAAAGCCTCACAGGTACATGAAACCACCCAGCAATCTCACCAGCACACTCGCTTCATTTTGTATCCTGAGAGAAGAGTGAGAGAGACAGAGAGGAAGACACATCAAACCACTGCTCCGGGAGTCGGGCGGAGCTCAGTGGGTTAAGTGCAGGTGGCGCAAAGCACAAAGATCGGCATAAGGATCCCGGTTCGAGCCCTTGGCTCCCTACCTGCAGGGGAGTCCCTTCAGAGGTGGTGAAGCAGGTCTGCAGGTGTCTTTCTCTGCCCCTCTCTGTCTTTCCTTCCTCTCTCCATTTCTCTCTGTCCTATCCAACAACAATGACAGCAATAACAACAACAACAACGATAAACAACAAGGGCAACAAAAGGGAAAATTAATTAATTAATTAATTTAAAAAAAAAGATTAAAAAAAAAAACCACTGCCCCTCCATTCCCGGAGCTTTCCCTGGTGCTGTCTGTGCGGCTCCCACATGGTTCTGGGGATTGAACCTAAGGACCTGGGCATGGTAAGGCATGCACTATACCCACTGGTCCATTTCCCAGACCACCTTTTCCTTTTAAGTTCTTGACTTTCTGAAGGAAGATAGACAGTGGATGGACAGTGATACCTAAAGGGAGGAGATTCAGTGAGTGAATCCTCTTTTCTTGAAGGATGATAAAAAGCAGCCTGCATTCCAAGCTTTTTTATGAGAAGGCAGCAAATTCTCATGTACATGATTTAGGGTGTTCGAGTGATCGGTGTCAGATTATTGTCATTTTCAAGAGAAATCCCTGAATGAATACTCAAAAGAAGTTGTTTAATAAAAGCATTTTAGCTTTGATACAGTGCTTTATTTTTTTCCAGGGTGTTTCTACTTCCCCCTGCCACCATTTATTAAATAAATGGATACTGAACATATGGTATCCCAGGCACAGTTCAGGGAACAGGAACTCTAACCCAGTTAGAGTATGATAGCCAGTGTCCTTGCTTACTTAGCGGCAAGTGACGTTGCAGAGAATAAGAACAGTGACTCATCAGAGTGACTAGAGAGGTTGATTTTGAGAAATCCTCCCTGCACTGGGTGAAGCTCACTGCATTAGACTGAGAGCTGAATGATACGGAGCCCAAAACAGGTAACTGAAGGAAGGACACTACAAGCAAAGCAGTTTATGCAATGACCCCCAAGTCAGAATTGAGTTCTGTCTCCTGTCACTGGCTAGAACTCAGTGGGCAAAGTGGACTGTATAGTACAAGATAAGGTCTGAGAGGCAGGCTGGGCCCAAGTCATTTGCAGCCAAAGCAGGAATCCCACTTGGTTTTCATAGCAGTCCCTAGAAGTAGATAGGGCCAGAGGTATGTTATAAATAGGTAGGCAACAAAGCAAGTATTTAGCAACAAGTCTGATCAGAAACCAGGTCTCACAGTCAGTCACCTGCCTGCCAGCTTTCCATTGCCTCCTTTGTGTTGAGCTGCCTAGAGAAGGACGGTAGTGCTATTATCTAGAACAGTGCTCTTAAACCTGAATAGGTTTATCTATTTCATAAGCGACCTTGTTGAAGTACAGCTTGGGATTCAAGAGGTACAGAGTGGGGACTCAATAGTCTGCATTTCGCAGGGTCCACACTCTGAGCACCAGGTCAGGGTTTTACGTCTTCATGCTTCCAGCTACTGTTCTGTGCAGTACAGGCTACACAGAGGTGTTTCCTCCTCACCTCCCAGCTTCAGGCTTTTTTTTTTTTTTTTTTTTTTACCACCAGGGTTATCACAGGGGCTCAGTGCCTGCACAATGCAGCCACTGTTCCTGATGGCCATCTTTTCCTTTAGTTTATTTTTTATTTGCTAGGACAGAGAGAAATTGACAGAGGAGGGGGTAACAGAGAAGAAGAAAGATCTGCAGCCCTATTTCACTGTTTCACAAGCTTCCCCAACACTCCATCCCACCTACGTCCCCCCACCCCCCGTAGATGGGGAGTAGGGATTTGAACCTAAACAAACACCAATCTTAAGCATTAGATACTGTTGTTATTGCCTTCAGGAAATATACACATTTCCTTTAGTTGTCCTTTCATGCCTAAGCCTCCAAAGTCCCAGGTTTAATCCCCCATGCCACCATAAACCAGAGTTGAGCAGTGCTCTGGTTACAAAAAAGAAAGAAAGAAAGAAAGAAAGAAAGAAAGAAAGAAAGAAAGAAAGAAAGAAAGAAAGAAATTCTTTAATTTTATAAGGATCATTAAGACAGTTCCTTAAAAATCTTTGTCTAATACCATTAACCCACCTGCATGTTAGCTGTCAGGCTCAGGCAAAAACTAGTAAAGTCATAGGCCCCTTGAAATATACCTAGAATAGACTTCCTAGCTTTTTCCAAAATGGAGATCCCAAATCTCATCTGCTATATTCTTATCTTTAGTTTCCTGATTATTAACAATTTGTTCTACTTTATATCTTAATGCTTTTCAGCCACCATGCTAACATGACACCAACCTGACTTCCCTGGGCAGATGACTTCACCAATGTGCCCTGGAACCCCACCTCTCCAGAGCCCTGCCCCACTAGGGAAAGATAGAAACTGGCTGGGACTATGGATCAACCTATCAATGCCCATGTCCAGTGGAGAAGCAATTACATAAGCCTAACCTTCCACCTTCTGCACCTCATAGTGACCCTGGGTCCGTACTCTCAGAGGGATAAAGAATAGGAAAGCTGTGGTCCGGAAGGTGGTGCAGTAGATAAAGCAATGGACTCTTAAAGCATGAGGTCCTGAGTTCAGTCCCTGGCAACCCATGTGCCAGAGTGATGTGTGTTTCTTTCCTCTCATAAGTAAATAAAATCTTAGAATAGGAACTTGATGGTATCTTTTTAGGTCTTTGTACTTGCTTGCTGCATATACTGACTCAGACTATTGTGTACTTTTGCTTTCAGGTATATATTTTGTCCTAATTTATGGATACATGTGAACATATGCCCTATCTCATGGGACCTGGTCTATATCTAGGTTTGGGGACTTTGTTAGAAAGTGAACCACTGAAATGGAATTAGAGATTCTTATGAAAGGTCTCAAGTAATGAGGCTGAAGGGTTGACATTCCACGCCTGACGTCTCTGGACACAGTCTGAAGTGAAGCATGCTGAGGTGCTACTCATAGCGTTGATTAGGTTGGGATCAGCAGATGCAATATCATTTGGTATGAATTGAGAAAGGCATGCAAGAAAGTGAGCCCCAACCTAGAGGTTCCAGGATTGGGGGAAATATAGGCTCTATAGAGGAAGCAAGAGGTTCCTGCTGTCTTAGGGTTTAAGAAGACAATAGATAGTTATTGCTGTAATCACATTATTTGGCATTTCAGTTAACTTTGAAAATCTGTTTGTTAGGATTTACTGTATCATACACAATGTCACCATAACTTATGTCCTTTTGACGTTATTTGTGTATAGCTGTGTCTTATAGAGTAATGCCACTGGTTACTTCTGTTCTCCCTGGTCTAAGCTTTTAAGAGAGTCAACATTTCAAAGACTCAGCCTATGGTCTGTGCACTAAAACGTTTGAGACATTCAATCAATTTTTACCCCTCTCATATGAATTGAATAGTGATTTATATGTCTACAAGTTAATAGGAGTTCCTAATGAAATAGTGTCTACTTAGATACCCTCCTCACCTACTTCCTGTTATACTTCCCTCACTCACTCCAAAGCTAACCTTATCAAAGTAAGGACTACAAAAGCTGAATAAGGGCAAGAGACTGGCATACTTTAATGATGACTCTTTAGTCACTATCAGGCCAGGCCATCGGCTAGGGCCCTAGTTGTAGAGTCCTGAGATTCCCAAACAGACATGATGGACCTAGATCTCGAATAGATCCCTTTCCATTGCTAATGGTCATCTCTATCAGGAACAACACAATAGACCCTTCTGTAGGCCCCCATAGGACCTTGCCCTCAACATGGATCAACAAAGGTAGAGAATGTTCCATCCTCCAAAGGGAGGCTGGACAACATACTCTTATGTTCTACCTGAGGAAGACAGGTTCTGAAATTGTGGCAGCTTGGAACATTCCTACTCATAACCACAGAATGTGAGCTCAGATCTATAGAAATGCAGAGGTCACTTAGGCTCCTAAGCTGAATATGGATTAGATCAAATTGATGGGGTTTACAGTCAACAATATTTATACACCTTTCCCATATTTGGGAGCTACTCTCTTCCCTGATACAGCTTTCTGGTCCTTTTTCCAGCCATGATATCATCTCCCCAGATAATAATTTAGATCCACCTGCATATCAGATGTCAGGCTCAGGGAAAAAATAAAAACTTGTATAGTCATGGGCTCTTTGGAATACAACTAAAATAGCATTACTATCTAAAAAACAGAGCCCCCACCCCCAACTCTTCATATGAACTTTTCCAGCCTTTAGGTTCATGATTAGTCAACAATTTTTTTGGCTCTATATGTTAACTCTTTTTTTAGCCACCAGGTTCCAGATGCTAACATGATGCCAGCCAGACTGCCAAATGGGCAGACGACCCCACCAATGTGTCTTGGAGCCCCATTTCCCTGGAACCCCACCCCACTAGGGAGTGAGAGAGACAGGCTGGGAGTATGGATCGACCTGCCAATGCCCATGTTCAGCAGGGAAGCAATAGAGAAGGCAGACCTTCCACCTTCTGCACTCCATAATAACCCTGGGTCTATACTCCCAGAGGGATAAAGAATAGGAAAGCTCTCAGGGGAGGGAATGGAATATGGAGTTCTGGTGATGGGAATTGTGTAGAGTTGTACCCCTCATCCCATGGTTTTTGTCAGTGTTTCTTTTTTATAAATAAAAATAAAAAGGGGGAGTCAGGCGGTAGCGCAGCAAGTTAAGTGCAGGTGGCACAAAGCACAAGGTCCTGGTTCGAGCCCCCAGCTCCCCCACCTGCAGGGGAGTCACTTCACAGGTGGTGAAGCAGGTCTGTAGGTGTCTATCTTTCTCTCCCCCTCTCTATCTTCCCCTCCTCTCTCCATTTCTCTCTGTCCTATCTAACAACAATGACATCAGTAACAACAACAATTATAACTACAACAACAATGAAAAACAACAAGGGCAACAAAAGGGAAAATAAATATAAATATGAATCAAACCCAATTGCAAGGAAGACCAAAGCAGAAACAAACCAATGGGACTACATCAAATTGAAAAGCTTCTGCACATCCAAAGAAACTATTAAACAAACAGAGAGACCCCTCACAGAATGGGAGAAGATCTTCACATGCCAGACATCAGACAAGAAACTAATCACCAAAATATATAAAGAGCTCAGCAAGCTTAGCCGCAAAAAAGCAAATGACCCCATCCAAAAATGGGCAGAGGAAATGAACAAAACATTCACCACAGAGGAGATCCAAAAGGCTAACAAACATATGAAAAACTGCTCTAGGTCACTGATTATCAGAGAAATGCAAATCAATACAACACTAAGATACCACCTCACTCCTGTAAGAATGGCATACATCAAAAAGGACAGCAGCAACAAATGTTGGAGAGGATGTGGGGACAGAGGAACCCTTTTACATTGCTGGTGGGAATGTAAATTGGTACAGCCTCTGTGGAGAGCAGTCTGGAAAACTCTCAGAAGGCTAGACATGGACCTTCCATATGACCCAATAATTCCTCTCCTGGGGTTATACCCCAAGGACTCCATAACACCCAACCAAAAAGAGGTGTGTACTCCTATGTTCATAGCAGCACAATTCATAATAGCTAAAACCTGGAAGCAACCCAGGTGCCCAACAACAGATGAGTGGCTGAGAAAGCTGTGGTATATATACACAATGGAATACTATGCAGCTATCAAGAACAATGAACCCACCTTCTCTGACCCATCTTGGACAGAGCTAGAAGGAATTATGTTAAGTGAACTAAGTCAGAAAGATAAAGATGAGTATGGGATGATCCCACTCATCAACAGAAGCTGACTAAGAAGATCTGAAAGGGAAACTAAAAGCAGGACCTGATCAAATTGTAAGTAGGGCACCAAAGTAAAAACCCAGTGGTGAGGGGTAGGCATGTAGCTTCCTGGGCCAGTGGGGGGTGGGAGTGGGTGGGAGGGATGGGTCACAGTCCTTTGGTGGTGGGAATGGTGTTTATGTACACTCCTAGCAAAATGTAGACATATAAATCAGTAGCTAATTAATATGAGGGGGAAATCAATTGTATGTCTCAAAGTTTCTCAAAAGACAAACTGAATCTTTTTAATATATAGGCTATGTATTTGATATGCGGACTCTCTCAAAAGCCTAGACCAAGTAGATTAGAAGCTTCCAATAGCACAACTATATACAAGATACTGGGTACTGTCCAGCAAACCATAACAAAGGGACTTTTCAAAGTTAACCCAATTAACAAATAATGTGATGATAATATTAACTATTGATTGTCTTTTTGAACCCTAAGACAGCAGGAACCTCACATCTTCACTATAGAGCCCCTACTTCCCCCAGTCCTGGAACCCTTGGATAGGGCCCACTTTCCCGTATGCATCTCCCAATCCAAACCAAATAACATTGCATCTGCCGATTACAACCTAACCAAAGCAACGATTGCTACCTTAACATGCTTTACCTCAGAATGTATCCAGAGACTTCACGTGTGGAATGACAACCCTTCAGCTTCATTACTCGGGTGAGACCTTTCCTTTAATAGTACACTCTAATTTCATCTCAGGTAGTTCACTTTCTAACAAAGTCCCATAACCTAGATATACACCAGTTTCTGTGAGAGAGAGCTTATGTGCACACATATCCATAAACTACTGCAAAATATATACCTGAAAGCAGGACTACACTAGAGTTTGCAGTGAGTACCTCCCTAACACTTCCTCTCCACTATTCCAAGCTTGGGATCCATGATTGCTCAACAAATTGTTTGGCTTCATATGTTAACTCTCTTTTCAATCACCAGGTTCCAGATGCCACCAGGATGCTGGCTAGGCTTCCCTGGATTGAAGACCCCACCAATGTGTCCTGGAGCTCAGCTTCCCCAGAGTCACACCCTACTAGGGAAAGAGAGAGGCAGACTGGGGGTATGGACCAACCAGTCAACACCCATGTTCAGCGGGGAAGCAATTACAGAAGCCAGACCTTCTACCTTCTGCAACCCTCAACGACCCTGGGTCCATGCTCCCAGAGGGATAGAGAATGGGAAAGCTACCATGGGAGGGGGTGGGTTATGGGGATTGGGTGTTGGGAATTGTGTGGAGTTGTACCCCTCCTACCTTATGCTTTTGTTCACTAATCCTTTCTTAAATAAAAAATTTTTTAAAAAAATTTCTTTTAATTAAAAAAAAAAAACAGGAAAGCTTCCAATGGAGGGGATGGGATACAGAATTCTTGTGGTGGAAATTGTGTGGAATTGTACCCCTCTTATCCTATGGTCTTGTCTATCATTATTAAATCAATAAAAATTAATCTTTGTCTAGTATGTCTACCATCAGGCCTTTTCCAAAGGGATTGTTTCTGTGGATTTTCCCCCTTTAAATGAGTTAACACTTTGTACTGAGAAGAGCATAATGATTATGCATAAAGCTCTCATACCCGAGAATTGAGATCCTAGGCTCAATCCCTAGCACCACCATCAGCCAGAGATGAGCCATGTTCTAGTTAAAAATAATAGTATCAATAATATTGGGTTGTCAGAAAAGTTGTAGTTGTTTTTTGTTTGTTTTTTTTTGTTTGTTTATTTACCAGAGCACTACTCAGCTTTGGTTTATTGGGGTTGGGGGGGGGGGGGTTTAAACCTGGGACTTTGGATCCTCAGACATGAGAGTCTGTTTGCATAGCCATTATGCTATTTCTACCCCAACCTACTTTTGGTTTTTCTATACAAAAACTTGTCATGACTTTTCTAATGACCCACAAAATGAATAAAACTTTTCTGTTCCTTTATATATACCTTGAGCATTTTGTTGAATCTAATAATTTGGTAACTTTAGAAATTAACAAAGATTTTCTCTTCCCTGGAGTCTGATTTCTTTTTCTTTTTTTTTTTTTTTAAACCAGTGCACTTCTCAGCTCCGGTTTATGGTGGTGCTGGGGATTGAACCTGGGACTTTGAAGCCTCAGGCATGAGTGTCTCTTTGTATAACCATTACGCTATCTACCCCTGCCTGAGTCTGATATTTTTAAGATTTATTTATTTACTATGAGAGAGCACAAGGCAATGGGAGAGGAAGAGAGAAACTACAGAGCCGAGTAGCACTCTGGTCTCTATTTCTCCCTTCTTCTTCTTCTTCTTCTAGCGTTTGCCTCTCTTATTTATTTCATTAAAATAAGTAAGATGTATTTTTAAATCTTTGTCGTTATCCCTATTTTATTTGTACAACTTAATATTGGATTGTCAGGAAAGTAATGTATTTTTCTGGTTTTTTTATGCAAAAAAATATGTCATGACGTCTGACAACCCAATAGTTTGTACTTATAGCTGTGCACAAATAAAGTATACTTTTTAATAAATTTACAAGTTAGAAAATGTTGATATGCTTATTTTATAGAGAAGAAAACAGACTGATCTACTGAAAACCCAATAGCTACTTAGAAGAAATAGGATTCACCCCTTATTAGGTCCGGAGGTCTCAAGTCCATCCTCTGAACTATCTCACAGTACTCTTTTTCCATTAACAGGGAAGAGGATCCAAAGATGATAGGGGCTGAGGAGACAGCATAACAGTTATATAGAAGACTTTATTTTTTTTTAATTTTTTAAAAGTATTTTTTTATTTATTTATGAGAAAGATAGGAGGAGAGAGAAAGAACCAGACATCACTCTGGCATATGTGCTGCCGGGGATTGAACTCACAACCTCATGCTTGAGAGTCCAAAGCTTTACCACTGCGCCACCTCCCGGGCCACTGTAGAAGACTTTCATCGTGCCTGAGGCTTTGAGGCCCCAGGTTCAATCCCCAGCATCGCCATAAACCAGAGTTAAGCAGTTCTTTGATATCTCTCATATTTTTGTTTGTTAATTATTATTATTGGATATAGACAGAAATGGAGAGGGGAGTGGGAGATAGAAAGGGAAAGAGACAGATAGATACCTGTACCCCTGCTTCACTCATATTTTTTAAATGATAGTTTTACTGGGATAAGTTTGTCTTCCAAAAAGACTCCTTCTGGAGGAGTAACCACTACCATTCACATTACTTTAGAGGAAGTGGCATTTTTCTTAACATAATATTTTCTGCCTATAGCAAATCATGCTCTACTTACCACAGTGCTTACAAATTTGGACAAGGGAAACCATTCAAAATTAATTCAACACACAATTACCTAAGCCTTAGCTTCAGTTCTATTAAGCTTTATGAGAACAGAAACAAAAATTAATTTTATGCCCTCAAGGAATTTATAGTGAATCATTAAAAGATTCCCTAAGTATAAATCTGAAAATTTGAGATTGATTCAGAGAAGAAATGTATTAACAACTAGAATTAAGATGGTTGGAAAGATGATAACATAATAGTTATGTAGAGACGCACATGCCTGGAGCTATAACGTTCCAGGTTCAATCCCCCACACCACCATAAACCAGAGCTGAGCAGTGCTCTGGTTATAAAAAGAAAACAAAGCAGGAAAGAAAGAAAGAAAGAAAGAAAGAAAGAAAGAAAGAAAGAAAGAAGAAAAAGGGACTGAGTGGTGGCACAGCTGATTGGGCACATGTTACTGTGCAAAAAATTCAAGCCCCCAGTCCCCACCTGCAGTGGGAAAGCTTCACAAATGAAGAAGCTGTGCTGAAGGTGTCTCCCTCTCTATCTCCCTTCTCTCAATTTCTGGCTATCTTAATCCAATTAATAAAGATAAATTTTAAAAAAATTATCTTGGCCACAAAACGTTGCATGTGAAGGTGTTTCAAGTCACTTATAGAAACAGATTGTTTCCAACTCAAATATACTTTTTAAATTCAGTTTGCTAATTCAGTTATATCTGGGGTTTATAACTTGAACATAATCCTAATCATTTCATTGTCTAAAAGTTTCATCAGTGAGTGGGTCCCAGGAAGTGGTAAAATGGATAAATCCCTGAACCCTCAAGCATGAGGTCCTTAGTTCCAACTCTGGTATTGCAGGTGCCAGAGTGATGCTCTGGTTCTCTCTATTTCATTGCTTAATAAGTAAATATTTAAAAAAAAATTTTTTAAAGGCTTTGGAACTAGCATTATGGTTATGTAAACTATTTTCATGCCTGAGGCTCCAAGCTCCCAGGTTCAATTCCCAGAATCACCATAAACCAAAGCTGACCAGTGCTCTCACGAGGAAAAAAGAAAGAAAGCAAAGCAAAGCAAAGCAAAGCAAAGCAAAGCAAAGCAAAGCAAAGCAAAGCAAAGCAAAGGAAAGGAAAGGAAAGGAAAGGAAAGGAAAGGAAAG
The DNA here is from genome assembly GCF_950295315.1 of Erinaceus europaeus. NCBI lineage: Eukaryota > Metazoa > Chordata > Mammalia > Eulipotyphla > Erinaceidae > Erinaceus > Erinaceus europaeus. The sequence continues at coordinate 62,257,470 of NC_080163.1, read as the reverse complement.
GAAAGGAAAGACCTAGGGGAAGTGGGGCTACAGAGCAGCAGCAGCTGTGTTTCTCTCATCTCCTCTCATGGGTCAACTAGGAATACCAAAGGAGAATGACCACCTGAGACTACAACAAGACAGGACTAGAACGACTTCAGGAACCCACCAAATCACTGGTGAGTGCAAACACATGTGGCTGGTGGACAGAGAGGAGCCTAGAGAGAGATTAAGTGGCTGGTAACAGTCCGGCAGTTTACCAGTTTAGACATCACCTCCAATCTGTTTCACCAACAAAAAGACAGCTGAAGGGAGGAGAGGGCTCCCCTAAGACTGACCAAATGCAACTGTGAGTCTTCATTGCTACTGCCCTCAGAATCTGGAGCAGGGGTGGGGTGGGGGAGGCCCTGTGCTGACACCAGGGGACAGAACTAACGAGGAAACCCAGGGAAAGATCTATATATCGGGTGGCCTAGTGGTGGGAATGTGAAAGTCTCTTTGCATAACCACTGGATTATCTCTGCCACACCCTGCTTTATCTCTTGGTCAGGAGTCAGTGATTAAGCTAAGAAGGCTACTTATAGTTTAAAGGCCCTCGGGCTCCCACAGCCTACAGGGAAGAAAAAGAACAAAAGAGGCTTTTAAGCCACTTTGCTCCAACTCAGGGATTAAAATAATATTGAAACAGCTGTCAATTTCCACAACTGTGAAACCTTTAATTACTTCACTTAGACACAGGCCAATCCAGGCAATAGTGATCAGTAATTTGAAAAGTACTGAGAGAGGGAACTCATAACATAATATATAAAATGGTTAAAGCAACAAGAAGAAATATTGGAGAAAACCAGGACAAGAGTCCAGCCAAAAGCCCACCAAAGGTTGAAGCACAAAATAATGAGGTCAAGATCCAAACACTAGCTAAGGAAATAATCACAGGAGTGAGTAAAGAGTTTGAAAGAATTGTCATCAGAAATGCAGAAATGTCCGGAAATTGTGAGAAGCCTCACAAGCATCCTGCATTCCTGATGCCATGGCCTATCTACATAATCATTGTTTTGCCTGAAAGATCCCCACCCATTCCATTCCTTTGATCTTCTTTCTACACTCAAGACCCTCCCTGCCTCCAGGGTATTATTAATCCTACCAGTTAAAACCCTTGCTAAGGAAGTTCCTACCTTTCCAACTCCATTTTGCCCTTCTCCGCCCATTTCCTAGCCATTTCCATTTCCGACTTGCCACTTCTGGGTCTGTCTTTTTAAAGTCGTGGCTCTCTGATCGATAAAGACATTGCATTGCCTTGTGCAACATATTTGATTCCTGAGTTATCGCCCTCGAGTTGTTGAGGGAGTAGCAGCCCAGGCTGGCTCCTGTCATGTTCTCTCCAACCCAGAGAGTACGTGCCAGGAAGAGGCACCCCCATGCTACCCCAGCACAGAAACAACAAATGAGACTCTGGAAGAAAACACTATCTCAATCTTATTAGGGAGCTTAAAGCTGAAATAGCTGAGCTAAGAACACAACTAGCTGAACAAGCTAAAACAGTATCAGAACAGGGTAACAATATAGATAAACTCCAGAAAAAAGTAGAGGGGAGAGAGAATAGAATCAGTGAGGCTGAAGACAGAATTAGTTAGATCGAGGACAAATTAGAAACAACTAAAAAAGAAGTAAGAGATCTCAAAAAGAGATTAAGAGATACTGAAAACAACAATAGAGACCTATGGGATGACTTCAAAAGAGTAAAATGTGTATTGCAGTTTCTTGGGATGAATGACTCTGAAATGTCCAATAGTTCTAGCTTATCTATCTCCTCATTTAGCTCCCTTAAGTCTTCATTGATTTTCTGTCTAGATGATCTGTCAAGTTGAGAGAGTGGGGTGTTGAAGTCCCCTACTATGACTGTGTTGCTGTCAACATATTGCTGTAGCTCTTTCAGTAGACGTTTGATGTATTTAGATGGCTTTTCATTGGGTGCATAGATGTTAATAATTGTTAAGTCCTCTTGATTGATCTTCTCAACATTAAGTAGTTTCCATCCCTATCTTTTTTAATTTTATTGATTTTAAAGTCTATCATGTCAGATATGAGAGTAGGTGTTCCTGCCCTTTTTTGTGGGCCATTTGCTTGTATGATAGTTTTCCATCCTTTCACTTTGTGTCTGTGTTTGTCTTGTTGTTGAGTTAGGTGGGTTTCCTGTAGATAGCATATTGTTGGGTTGTGTTTTCTGATCCATCTTCCTACTCTGTGTCTTTTAATAGGTGAATTCAGGCCATTGACATTTATTGATATCAAAGATTGAAGATATTTTAATGCCATTCTTGTAGAGTTTTAGAGTGTTCTGATAGATGGCCTATTTATGGTGGTCTGACTGTTTATAGGAAACCTTTCAGAACTTCTTTCAGGGCAGGCTTGGTGATAGTTGATTCCTTCAACTGTTGCTTGTCTGAGAAGGTTTTGATGCCTCCATCTAGTCTGAATGACAGTCTAGCAGGATACAGTAGTCTTGGTTGAAAGCCTTTCTCATCGAGCACTCAATAGATATCTTACCATTCTCTTCTGGCCTGTAGTGTTTGTGTGGAGAAGTCTGAAGCTAATCTTATGGGTTTTCCTCTGTAGGTGACTCTTTGTTTTTCTCTTGCAGCCATCAGGATACTTTATCCTTATTCCTTTCCATTCTAAATATGATGTGTCTTGGTGTCTTTACATCTGTTTGGGACCCTCTGGGCTTCTTGAACCTTTATGTCTTTGATGTTGTCTAGAAAAGTTTTCAGCTATTATGTCCTGAAGAATGCTTTCTTCCCCTCCCTCTCTTTCTTCCTCTGGTAAGCCAACAATGTGTATATTATTTCTTTTGAAGTTATCCCATAGGTCTCTGTTGTTTTCAGTATCTTCTTAATCTCTTTTTGAGATCTCTTACTTCCTTTTTAATTGTCTAATTGGACCTCGATCTAGCTAATTCTGTCTTCAGCCTCACTGATTCTATTCTCTCTCCCCTCTACTTTTTTCTGGAGTTTATCTATATTATTACCCTGTTCTGATACTGTTTTAGCTTGTTCAGCTAGTTGTGTTCTTAGCTCAGCTATTTCAGCTTTAAGCTCTCTAATAAGATTGAGATAGTGTTTTCTTCCAGAGTCTCATTTGTTGTTTCTGCAATTCTAATGATAATTTTTTCAAATATTTTACTCACTCCTGTGATTATTTCCTTAGCTAGTGTTTGGATCTTGACCTCATTATTTTGTGCTTCAACCTTTGGTGGGCTTTTAGCTGGACTCTTGTCCTGGTTCATTTCTCCAATATTTCTTCTTGTTGCTTTAACCATTTTATATATTATGTTATGAGGTCCCTTAGTTCTTTTCAAATTACTGATCACTATTGCCTGGATTGACTTGTGTCTAAGTAAGGTAATTAAAGGCTTCACAGTTTTGGAAGTTAACAGTTGTCTCAATAGTATTTTAATCCCTGATTTGAAGCTCAGTGGCTTAAAAGCCTCTTTTGTGCTCTTTCTTCCCTGTAGGCTGTGGGAGCCTGAGGGCCTTTAAACTATAAGTAGCCTTCTTAGCTTAATCACTGATTCCTGACCAAGAGATAAAGCAGGGTGTGGCAGAGATAATCCAGTGGTTATGCAAAAAGATTCTCACAGCTCCACTGGTAGGCCACCGAGGTATAGGTCTCCTGAGTTTCCTGGTTAGTTCTCTGTCCCCTGGTGTCAGCAGAGGACCTCCCTGCCACTGCTCCAGGTTCTGAGGGCAGTAGCAATGGAGACTCACAGTTTCACTTGGTGAGTCTCAGGGGAGTCCTCTCCTCCCTTCAGCCATCCCTTTGTTGGTGGAACAGACTGGTAGTTGTGTCTCAACTGGTAAACTGCCAGACTGTTACCAGCCACTTGTGATTGCACTCACCAGTGATTTGGTGGGTTCCTGAAGTCATTCTAGTTCTGTCTTGATGTGGTCCCAGGTGGTCTCCTTTGGTATTCCCAGTTGATCAGGGAGAAGAAAGGAGAGAAACACATCTGCTGCTGCTCGTAGCCCCATCTCTGGAAGTCTCTTTTACCTGCACCACTGCTTATGAAGTATCTCCTCCAGAAGTGGGGCACAAGTGCTCAAACTTGCGTCATTGAGCATAGTAACATGTGTACAGCTTGATGGTGCTCCAGTGCCTTCCATTTCTTTTTCTTTTTCCTTTTCCTCTTTCTTTTTTTCCCTCTTTTTTTTTTTAAAGAATAACTTTTAAAAATTATCTTTATTTATTTAATTGATAGAGACAGCCAGAAATCGAGAGGGAAGGAGGTGAGAGAGACAGAGAGACACCTATGACACTGCTTCACCACTCTCAAAACTTGAACCTAGGTCCTTGCACATTGTAACATGTGTGCTCAACCAGGTGCACCACCACTCTCCCTTGCCTCAGTCTTTTCTACACACAACACACACACGCACGCACGCACGCACGCACACGCACACACACATGCACACACACTGCCCTGGAGGTGGTTTACTGAATACAGTGTTAGACTCTCAAGCATGAGGTCCTGGTTTCAAGGCCTAACACAGAATATGCCAGAGTGATTTTCTGGTTCTTTCTCCTCTCTCAAATTAATCCTTTTTTTTTTTTTTTAAGGATATCGGCCAGGTGGTGGTGCACCTGGTTAAGCACACACATTACCATGCACGAGGACCCAAGTTCATACGCCCACTCCCCAGTTATGGGAAGGGGGGCTTCACAAGCAGTGAAGTAACTACTGCTGTTATCTTTCTGTCTCTCTCCCTCTATATCCCCCCTCCTCTCAATTTCTCTCTGTTCTATCAAATAAAGGGGGGGGGAGGAGAAAGCATATACTACAAAGCTAACAAATGTATTTTTAAATAAATAAACACATAAATAAAAATTAAAGAATAAATATTGACTGTAAACCCCATAGATTTGATCTGATCTGGGGCCCATATTCAGCTTAGGAGCCTATGTGACCTCTGCATCCCTGTAGATCTGATGTGGGTTTTGTCAGTGTTTCCTTTTTTTAAATAAAAATTTATAAAAAAAAATTAAAGGATACTCATAGCGAAGCAAGGTTTACATAGGATACACTGTCAAGATTCTGCATCACTCTCTGACATTAAAACTAGTAAGAATCTAATTTAAAAAGTGAATAGTGTGTTATAATGTGAACTTACAGCTAAACTGTGTTGTACTATATATTTAGAGTCTCTGGGCCATAGACATAGTTCACCAGATAAGGCACCTACATTGCCATGCTGGAAACTCAGGTTCAAGATCCAGTACTACAATGGGAAAGGCTGTGGTAACAGGGGATGTTTCAATGCTATGGGGTTTGTCCTTCCTCTTTCTATCAGAAATGGTTCCAATGAGAAATAAAATGATAACAATAAGAGGTTCTGAAATCTCACCAGTAAGCCAAAATATACAATTCAGTTCAGGGTCACATGAGTCTGATTGCGCTGTTACAGGGACTCTGAATCTAGATTTATGACTTTATCTCGGATTAAGTTACAGTTAAGGATAGTTATGAATAGAGGGCTGGTGAAATAACTCACTTGGATAGTGCACTTGCTAATAGGGCTGAAAAAAGCTGCTGACCATTAGTCATCTTTGAATTTAATACCTATCCTACCACACACCACACCATAATGTGCTTTGAATGAATATCTTCTCTTTTGGGGACCAAGCAGTGGCACACCTGGTTGAAAGCACACATTAGTGTAAGGACCCAGGTTCACACCCCTGATCCCTACCTGCAAGGAGACAGCTTCATAAGTGGTGGAGCAGTATTGCAGGTGTGTGTGTGTGTGTGTGTGTGTGCGTGTGTGTATTTGTCTCTATTCTTTTCTTTTTTTAATATTTATTTATTCCCTTTTGTTGCCCTTGTTGTTTTTTATTGTTGTAGTTATTATTATTGTTGGCATTGTTGGACAGGACAGAGAGAAATGGAGAGAGGAGGGGAAGACAAAGAGGGGGAAAGAAAGATAGACATCTGCAGACCTGTTTCACCGCTTGTGAAGTGACTGCCCTGCAGATGGGGAGCTGGGGGTTCGAACTGGGATCCTTACACTGGTCCTTGCGCTTTGCGCCACCTGTACTTAACACACTGCGCTACCACCCGACTCACTATCTCTCTTCTTTTCTATCTTCCTTTTCCATATCAACTTCTCTGTTTTTGTCCAAAATAAATAAAACATATGAATGCATATTTGCTGCTTTTGTAAAATTTTGCCTTCTAGATAACATAACTGTTTATTGCTCCCCCCCTTCCTGTTAAAATTTTTAACTTTGGAAATACATGTGTGTGTGTTTGTGTAATAGATACTCTTACATTAAAAAAATTTTTTCTGTCATCTTGGAAGATGGCATGGACAATAAAGAGTTATAACTCTCAAGTATGAGGTCGAAGTTGCATCCCTGACATCACAAGTGGCAGAGTCATGCTCTGGCTCTCTCTCCCTCTACCATCCCCATTATAATAAATTAATAAGTCTTTAAAAAAAAAAGAAGAGGGAGTAGGGTGGTAGCACAGCAGGTTAAGCACAGGTGGCACAAAGCATAAGGACCGGGGAAGGATCCCAGTTCGAGCCCCCGGCTCCCCACCTGCAGGGGAGTCGCTTCACAAGCGGTGGAGCAGGTCTGCAGGTGTCTATCTTTCTCTCCCCCTCTCTGTCTTCCCCTCTTCTCTCCATTTCTCTCTGTCCTATCCAACAATGATGACATCAATCTTAACTACAATAACAACTACAACAATAAAACAACAAGAGCAACAAAGGGAATAAATAAATAAATAAGAAGACTCTGACTCCCTTTGGAGGTTGTTGTAAGTAATATACTCCAGCCTCTGTGCATCTGAAAGGCAGCAGAGCTTTTCCTTTTTTTCTTTTTATTTATTTATTTTACAAAAGCTACTATCACATGGACCCATGTTTGGCTTCACTGTCATATTGACAAAATCATGTCATTGAGCTTTTAAGTCCTCACACTTTGGTGATCCAGGAAGTGGCACAGTAGACAAGGCACCGGAATCTCAAACATGAGCCCCCCCAAGTTCAGTCCCCAGTATTGTTTGTGCCAGAGTGATCCCCAGTTCTTTCACTTTCTCCTTTATTTCTCTTTCTACCTTCCTTCCTTCCATTCTTTTTCCCTCTTTCTCCCTTCCCTCTCCCTCTCTCTTTCTTGACAGAAGCAAAGACAGAGAGAAAGTGAAAAAGACCACAGTACCAAAGTTCTTCAGTGCAGGGGAGGCTAGGCTCAAACTTCTATTGTGCACATGACAAAGCAGTGCACTACCCAAGTGAACTATTTCACCAGCCCCTTCTCTCTTTCCCTCACCACCATTAATTAATTAATTAATTGATTAAAGTTTTTGAACTCTGGTGTGGATCTGGATTAGAGAAACCTATCTTTTTCATTGTGTTTCTTTTTGTTTGTTTTGCCTCCAGGGTTATCACTGGGGTTCTCTGTACTGGCACTACATGCTCCTGGTGGTTATTTTTTCCATTTTACTGGACAGGGCAGAGAGAAATTGAGAGAGGATGGGGAGAGAGAAAGATAAATACCTGCAGACCTGATTTGCCTCTTGTGAAGTTTCCCCATGCAAATGGAGAGCAGGGGCTCGAACTCAGATCCTTGCAGGTAGTACTATGTGTGCTTAACTGGGTATGCTACCACCCAGGCTCCTCTTCTTCATTTTACTTGTTAACTGTAAAGTCTCTGTGATCCAAGTATTTTATATGGAACAGTTCTAAACATAGGATTGTCTCTAGAGACAATCTATGGAAGAAATGTATCTACAAAGTAGGAAAAATATACCTATTGAACTTTTCCTCCCTGTCATCTGGGTTATTACTGGGTCTAGGTATCTGTACAACTCCACTGTCCACTTAGGATTTTTTTTTTTTTTTTGAGAGAGAATGAGGCAGAAAAGATGTAGAGGGAGAAGAGCTGTAGTTTTGTTTTACCACTCATGAAGTTTCCCTCCTATAGGTGGGGACAAGGGTCTTGAACTCAGGTCTATACACATGGTAATGTGTGCTCTCTACCGAAAGTACCACCACCACCCAGCCCAAAACATTTGGTTTTATTAGTCACTTCCTTTCTTCTTCTTCTTATTTTAAAGATTTATTTATTTTAAATATGTATTTATTCCTTTTTGTTGCCTTTGTTGTTGCTTTATTGTTGTAGTTATTATTGTTGTTATTGATGTCGGCGTTGTTGGATAGGACAGAGAGAAATGGAGAGAGGAGGGAAGACAGAGAGGGGGAGAGAAAGATAGACACCTGCACACCTGCTTCACCGCCTGTGAAGTGACCCCCCTGCAGGTGGGGACCCGGGGGCTGGAACCAGGAGGCTTAGGCCGTTCCTTGCGCTTTGCGCCTTGTGCGCTAAACCAGCTGCGCTACTGCCCGACTCCCTAAAGATTTATTTATTAATTCATGAGAAAGACAGGAGGGGAGAGAGAGAGAACCAAACATCTTTTTGGTACATGTGCGGCTGGGGATTGAACTCAGGACCTCATGCTTGAGAGTTCAGTGCTTTATCCATTGTGCCACCTCCCGGACCACTTATTAGTCACTTAAAAAAAAATTTATTTCCTTTTGTTGCCCTTGTTGTTTTATTGTAGTTATTATTGTTCTTATCATTGTTGGATAGGACAGAGAGAAATGGAGAGAGGAGGGGAAGACAGAGAGGGGAAGAGAAAGACAGACACCTGCAGACCTGCTTCACCGCCTGTGAAGTGACGCCCCTGCAGGTGGGGATCCGGGGGCTCGAACCCAGGCCCTTACTCCAGTCCTTGCACTTTGCACCATCTGCGCTTAATCACTGCGCCATCACCTGACTCCCATTAGTTATTTTCTTTCCAACGTGTCAGTCTTTTCTTCTCTTTTTCCCTCAATGCCGCAAGCTCTTACCTTATTTCTTTGTTCAGGGCACAAGCCCTTTTCTTTCTCACTGACAATGGAATCCTCAGGATCTATGAAGTTGCCTGTTTGTACATCATTAAATGGGGTTGAATGATATCCCACTGTAGGGGCCAGGCGGTGGCACACCTGGTTAAGTGCACACACTACAGTGCGCAAGGACTCGGCTTCAAACCCCTGGTCCCTACCTGCAGGGGGAAAATTTCACGAGTGAAGTAGAACTGCAGGTGTCTTTCTGTCTCTTTCCCTATCTCCTCCTCCCCTTTCAATTCTCTCTGTCTCTATCCAGTAATAAATAAACAAAATAAGTAAATAAATAAATAGAAAAGAAAACAGAACCTAGGAGTCTATTTTGGGGGCAGCAGCAGCAGGGATGTGAGCCCAGGCCGCAGCACAAAAATGTGCAGATCCCCCTCCACCTCTTCAGCAAGCGCTCTCCTCAAGGAGGAAGAATCCTGGGCGCCCAGTGCCCATAGCCCGCCAGGGGGCGACTCGCTTCTTCCCGAGCGAGCCCACCCCTTCGGGTGTAGGAGACGCGACGCCCCGCCTCCCCTCCAGGTCCCGCCCCCAGGGGGGTGGAGCCCGTCCGGCGCGCGCTCCGCGAGATTAGACTGCGGGCGGGGTGGGGAGGGGACGCGAGGGGTCACGTCAAAGCCGCGTAGACAAAGGGCGGGCGCGCGCACGTCCTTACGCACGCTGGGCCGCCGGCGGCGGGCGAGGGCGGGACGTACAGTGGCCACGGTGCTTGGGAGTCCCAGAGCTTCGCGGTCGGTGAGTAGTAGCGAATCCCTTTATTTCCGGAGACACCCTTCCCCAACCCTGGCCTCTGGCGGGCAGAGAATTTCCAATGTGGGGTTTGTGGTCAGGGGCTCCCGCGAGGGGCCCCTGCAGTGCGGGGACACCCTCCGTACGCCGCCCGGGAGCAGACGACACCATTGCCGCTTCCCGGGGGTGGGGAAGTAGGGGTGGGTCGGGGGTTCTCGGTTGGTTCCAGGAGTCGCAGTGCAGCAGCCGGCGCGCCCAGGTCTGGCTGGGCCCCTCGATCCTCGCAGCGCCCCGACATGCGAGCCCTGCGCAACCCCTGCTCGGTGCTCCCGGAGGCCCGAGCGCAGCGGCGCCCATGTTCCCGGCTCAGGACGCCCCTCTGCGCGTGGACTCGCCGGGGTGCGCCGGGCCGCCGGAGTCCCGGGGCGTGAGCCCTCCTGAGGGAGCCTGTGATTCTTCCACGTCCTTTGGCTTTCCTCCACCCCCGTGCGGGAGTGGGGTTCTTATTTTCCTCTCTTGTTCCTCCCCTTTCCCCTACCAAAAAAAAAATTTTTTTTAAATCGCCCTTTGCCTTTTTCCCCCCAATATATATATTTTTTATTTTTTTAGTGCCCTGCGAGGGAGGCAGCCTCCCTCCCACCAGAGGATCTTGTGTATTTCTTCATTTTTTTCTGTCTTACACTTGGGCTTTTACCTTGTGCAGTTGTGAAGTTGGGGCACAGGGGCTGGGAGAGTCAGCTCCATGCTGTGCTAAGTGTCAGCCTCTCATTGCTGGTGCCCTTGCTATCTGCTATTTGGACAGGTGTCTGGTAATTCTCTGATACTTGGACAGTGATCCCCTCCTTTCCAAAATTAACCTGGTGGGGCGTACATTTCACACAAGCAACAAGTAAATAGAATAGTGAACCCACTCATAGCCATCATCTACCCTCAACTCATCTCTGGCTGTGCTTGTTCTAACCACATACCCCATCCATTCCCCCCCCCCTCCTGTTATTTATCTGGGGATAAATACTTGCTGTCAAAAGTATCTTGAGATTCAACATACAGTTGCCACAGATTCCATATAAAGTTTTAATGCGCTTATGAGTGGACCAAATAGTGTTTCAACTAAGAAACAACATGCTAGCATTGGAGAGAAGGGCCAGAAACAAGTATCCGAAAAGATTAAAGCAGCTGATGGACAGGTTAAAACAAAGTGTTTCACGTGTTGCCAAGTGGCAGTGGACAAGCTGTGAGGGCTCTCTGTACCTATGTGTCTGCGTTCTATGGTTCCCGCTTTCTCCCTCTCACTTTCTCATGAATTTAGTTAAAAGCATTTTTTTTATAAGCATTTCAGATCTGAATGAGAACTTCCAGGTATTCTGTCTGACTTTTTTTTTCTTGTTCATTTTTTGGATGAGTCCTCAAGGTTCTAAGAGGTCAGTGATTTGTCAAGGTTTACAGGGAATAAGGGCCCAGCTGCAACTGGAGAAGTGACTGAGTAGTAGCAGAGCACTGGATCCAAATTCAGTGCTGGGCTGCTGCTTATGTCAGAGTGACACATGCAGCTTTTTCTCTCTCCCTCCGAAACACTCCTTTTTCTCTTTCTGTAATAAGTAAAATGTTAATTTGCCATTTGATCTCTGGCACACATACATTAGAGCATTTTCATAAAATAAACTTTTTTAAAAAATGGAACCTTGACTTTTAACACGTGTTTTCACCACTCTGCTTCCCCCCCCCCAATAGAAAGGGAGAAACACTAAAGCACATCAAAGTTTCTTTTGTTGTAATAGCCCTCCGACTGGATGCTGGCGTTTGAAACCTGGGTACTGCAGGTGCTCTACCCAGGGAACTCTCTTTTCCATTCAATTAAAATAAGTCTTTTTTTTTTTTTTTTTAATGGTGCAGTTTGAGAGGTGACACAGAAGATAAGGCTTTGGGCTTAAAGGCATGAAGTCTTGAATTCAGTCCTTGGTGTCACATGTGCCACAGTTATATTCTGGCTCTCCCTACTTCTAACCCCCACAAAAATTAATGTTTTTTAAAATAATGCAAAAAATAAAAAATAAAAATGAGTAAGATGGAAAAGGATGACAGAGGACCTAGTGAGGGTTGTATTGTTATGTGGAAAACTGAGAAATGTTATGCATGTACAAACTGTTGTATTTACTGTTGACTGTAAAACATTAATCCCCAATAAAGAAATCTCAAACAAACAAACAAACAAAAAAAATGAGGTAAGGCAGAGGCTGGAAAGGACACACCTCAATTTGGCATCTATTCTTCTGTTTCCTATAGTGTCCTGCTTGCTTTTAGGTTGTTTCAGGAAAAAACTGTGTGGGAGGGCTGTGATGGATAGCTTAACTACACTGAAGGATTTGACTGAGTGAATATGAACTTTGCCATGTAATCTTGGAATAAGCTAGGAATATGCCTGAAGTTATTAAACTAGACTTGGGACAGTGCAAAGTTCTAAACATAGTTTTTAGGAAACATGGGTAAATCCTGACCTTTGAAATGGACTACCAAACTGAGAATAAGAACAACAGACATTAAAACCATTTAGTTAATATTTCCAACTACTTTTATTATCTTTATTTATTTGTTGGAGAGAGATAGCTAGAAATTGAGAGGGAGAGGGTGAGAAAGTGAGAAAGACACCTACAGAACTGCTTCACTACTTGTGAAACTTTCCCCTTGCAGGTGGGGGCTGGAGGCTTAAACCTATGTCCTTGCGCATTGTAACGTGCATTCAGCCAGGTGTGCCACCACCTAGCTCCTGTATTTCCAGTTACTTACTAAACAGACTGCCCCTGTGACTACAGACACACTATGACCCACATAGTCAATGACTGCCACCTCTCCAGATTCAAAGGAGGTCTCAAAACTTTACATCAGGCTCAACCTGACGCTGTTGACTGGCTACGGAAGAAGGGCAAACGCTAGAAGAACTAAACAAAACTGCAGTGATTTGGAGTGAGTGCCTCAGATTTTGCTCCATAGCAGAGAGAGTAAAGGTGCCCACCCATAAAGCATTCTCTCTTGCAGTTAACAGATAAGAGTCCTGTTCTGTTTTTTTTTTTCCTCTTCCCAAAATTATAATATGCATTCTTAGCATACTGTACCCTCTTTGTTTTTCTCAAGACAGGCAGGTAACTTCTGTATTTGTACTTGTGCTTCAACTGTCTTAAAATGAGTACAGGATTTCTGTCTCCAAGGAAAGCTGTGAATAAGGGAATGCTTGTATATAGAATTCACTGAGTTCACTTAAAAGTTTAGTTTATATTTTGTGACATAATTGTCTCTATAAACATACATTCTGCACAGACTTTCTTTTGGTGGTATATAATCTAAGCATTTTAGTTGTCAGTCATACCTAGTTTATGAAAATAACAGCATCTAGGTGTTTTGGTATATCATTACCCTAAACCCATGGGGTACAGGGTTGTATGTTCTGTATATGATGTTGTTTGTGGCGTCAGAAGGAATACTGTGGTGAGCTTACTAGGCTGCCAGGCTAAACTAACATTCCTGCTAAAGAATAAATTGTGTGACCTGACAAGTGGTGCAGTGGATCAAGTGTTGAACCCTCAGTTATGAGGTCCTGAAGTAAGTCCTTGGCATTGCATGTGCCAGAGTGGTGCTCTGGTTCTTTCTTCATCTCTTTCATAACTAAATCAGTCTTTAAAAAAAGAATAAATTGTTCCTCTCATTTCCGTACACATCACAGACAGCAGCTTTTTATTTAAACAATCCCCTGCTTGCTGGACACAGAAGCTGGAGATTATTGGGTCCTAGTTGAATTTGACCTATACTGCAGAATTGTTTCTTCAAATTAAACGGGACTTCGTCATGGCATGTCATTTACTTCTTACTGTAAGAATTCCATCCCTTTGGAATGACGTGACCTAATATAATTCTGCATACCACTGAACCACATGATAGAGTTTATAGTAAGCATGGTCTGCGCTTTTTGCAAATGCAGAATTTTAAAATTAGTAGAAGTATTTGCGTTTGTGATTGTTCTTAATCTTGTAAGGCACTCTTTCTCTTATAAAGCATATCTACACAGGACCAGACAGATAGGACAGCAATTTATAAAACAGACTTTCATTCCTGAGACTCTTGAGGTCACATGTTTAATCCCCAGCCACCACCATAAGTCAGAGTTGAGTAGTGCATGGTTAAAGCAAACAAGCATACGTACATATTCAGTACATTTGTAAATGTGATACAGTCACAGATGCTCATCTTTTTTGGAGCATTCTTTATTTTGTTTTGCATGATAGTTGTTTGTATTGTGGCTTCCTTTGAAATTTGAAGCTCTAAATCTGCAGTATTAGAATAATTTTCTATAAAAAGTAAGAACATAATGATTTTTGTTCAGTCTTTGAATTAAAACTCCAAAAAGCACTGAAGATAGAAATCTAGGGTTGGTGAGTGACTTTTTTCCTTTCCCTTTACAGAATACTACTCAGCTCTGGTTTATAGTGGTGCTGGGGATTGAACCTGGAACTTGTGGAGCTTTGGGCATGACAGGTTTTTTGCATAAAGCACTATCTTCCCCATCCTGCAGAGTGGCTTTTTCAAGGTCACACAGGAGGGGAAAATAATATATATACATATATTATATAATGTATAATAATATAAATAATATTAAAATAATATATATACATATGTATATATATTATTTTCCTCTCCTATGTATATATAATTTTTTTCTTATCAGCTGGAGATATATTATTTTCAGTGCTTTAAAAATTTTTTATTTAAGAAAGGATAAATTAACAAAACCATAGGGTAGGAGGAGTACAACTCCACACAATTCCCACCACCCAGTCTCCATATCCCATCCCCTCCCCTGATAGCTTTCCCATTCTCTATCCCTCTGGGAGCATGGACCCAGGGTCGTTGTGGGTTGCAGAAGGTGGAAGGTCTGGCTTCTTTAATTGCTTCCCCGCTGAACATGGGCGTTGACTGGTCGATCCATACTCCCAGACTGCCTCTCTCTTTCCCTAGTAGGGTGGGGCTTTGGGGAAGCGGAGCTCCAGGACACATTGGTGGGTTCTTCAGTCCGAGGAAGCCTGGCCGGCATCCTGATGACATCTGGCACCTGGTGGCTGAAAAGAGAGTTAACAAACAAAGCCAAACAAATTGTTGAGCAATCATGGACCCAAAGGCTGGAATAGTGGAGAGGAACTGTTGGGGGGGTACTCACTGCAAACTCTAGTGCACTTCTGCTTTCAGGTATATATTTTGCTGTAGTTTATGGATATGTGTGAACATATGCTCTCTCTCATAGAACCTGGTCTATATTATTTTCAGTGCTTTAAAAAAATTGATCAGTACTTACCAGTAGTAATAGAATACAAAATCACTATGTGAGTTTATATTTTGTGATAGCCATGTTATTTATTTATTTTGGCAGAGCACTGCTCAGCTCTGGTTTATGGTGGTGCCAGAGATTGAACCTAGGGCCTCAGGCATGAAAACCATTTGCATAGCCACTATGCTTTCTCCCTGGCCTTTATAGTAGCCACTTAAAAAAAAATAAAAAAGTAAAAGGTTTTAATTATTTAACCCAAATTGTCTAGACTGCCATTTCAGCATGTAATCAGTATACAGAATAACAGCTTTTGAGTTCATTTTTCTCATACCAAGTCATTGGACTTTGTGCCCATTTCAGCTTGGACTAACCACATTTCTAGCAGCTTAGAGTAAGTGACTGCTGTCAGACAGTGCAGAACAGTACCCAATGCAGAGGTTAAAATAGAACTTGTTGTCGTGGTTTTTTTCTTTCATGTTTTAGTGATTTTTTTCATTGTTCAGTTAGGACTGTTTTGAGTTTGTGGTATTTCACATTTTTTTTTTTTTTGCTTTCTTGATAAAGTGCTTTCTCTATTGCATCTTGATTTTTTTTAAGATTCTTTTATATTTATTTTTTTATATTTATTATATTTTTATAATTTTATATTTTATAATTTTATATTATAAATTATATATATTATATATTATATATTATAAATTATATTGTAATTATAATATAATTATATAAATATAATTATATTATAAATATAAATATATAAATATAATTATAATATTATAAATTCTATTATAATTTTATAATTTTATATTTATTATAATTTATTTTCCCTTTTGTTGCCCTTGTTGTTTTTCATTGTTATGGTTATTGTTGTTGTTGGATAGGACAGAGAGAAATGGAGAGAGGAGGGAAAGACAGAGAGAGGGAGAGAGAAAGATAAGACACCTGCAGACCTGCTTCACCGCTTGTGAAGCAACTCCCCTGCAGGTGGGGAGCCAGGGGCTCGAACCCAGAACATTGCTGGTCTTTGCACCACATGCGCTTAACCCGCTGTGCTACTGCCCAAATCCTTGCATTTGATTTTTTTTATTTGCTTTTAGTTGTGGAATCTCCCTCCTTTTTTCCCTTCTATTTTCACCATTTTTTAAAATTCTTTTTTTACATTTTTATTTATTATTGGATAGATACAGAGAAATTGAGAGGGGAGGGAGAGATAGGGAAGGAGACAGAGAGACACCAGCAGCCCTACTTCACCACTTATGAAGTTTTCCCTCTGTAGGTGGAGACCAGGGGCTTGAACCCATATCCTTTTGCATTGTAATGTGTGTGCTTAGCCAGGTGTGCCACCGCCTGGCCCCTCATTTTCACCATTTTTAAGTGTATAATTTAGTAGGAATGCTTTCTGTTTATATGACTGCTTTGTCACTGGGAGAATAAGAGGCTTGGCCTTTAAAAAATAGCTAGCAGTAAAACTTTTCATTTCTTATCTGTATGCCTCAAGTTTATTTGCCTATTTCTTAATTCGATTTTATTATTGAGGGGCTGGGGGGATAGCATAGTGGTTATGTAAAAAACTTTCATGCCTGAGTCTCTGAGGTCCCAGGTTCAGTCCCTAGTATCATTATATGCCAGAACTGAGCAGAGCTCTGGTATTTCTCGCTCTCTATCCCTCTCTCAAATATGAGCTGTACATACATATTTTATAAATGTGTATAATTAAAGTATTAATTTTAATTGAATAGAGACAGAAATTGAGAGGGAAGGGAAAATAGGAGAGAGACACCCATACACCTGCAGCACTGTTCCATCATTTGTGAAGCTTTCCTCCTGTAGGTGGAGACCAGGGGCTTGAACCTAGGTCCTTCTGCATGCTGACATGTGCATTCAACCGAGTGTATCAACCACCGGCCCAAAAATTTCAGTCACACAAAAATGATATATAAACATGTAAGTATTGATTTTGTAATTGACCTCTCAGAGCAGTTTTCAACTTGGATAGTAGAACATCTTGGGCCTTAAAACCTCAACAAATCAGACTGCCATCTTAAACTGATGGCCCCCAAATATCAAACTACCTTATATACTTTGCCCTTTCTCTCTCTCCTCTTTTTGCTTTGAAGAATTAGGTTGCTTTGAATTGAACTTGGTACCAACTAACTTCTTACTCAGTTCTAGCACAGGTCAGGTCTTTCCAGGCAAGGAGAAAGCCCTAAAGGCCACAGTGACCTTGTTAAGATTAAGATCCTGAAATTGACCTTGCTGCTGTCATCTGTCTTGTGAGTTATCCTTTAGTTTATTGTGTCCTGACTTTATTTTGGACCATTTCCTCATATCCAAGATTGATGGAGAGGGAGGAAGGGAGAGAGACAGCTGTATTGGGGCCAGGTGGTGCACACTTTTTTGTCCTTGTTAAGCGCACAGATTACCATGCGCAAAGACCTAGGTTCAAGCCCCTGGTCCCCATCTGCAGGGGAAAAACTTCACAAGTGGTGAAGCAGGGCTACAGGTGTCTCTCTCCTTTTCTGTCTCACCCTCCCCTCTCAATTTGTCTCTATCCAATAATTAAATAAAAATATTTTAAGGGCTGGGGCAGATAGCATAATAGTTATGCAAAGAGACTCATCATGCCTGAGACTCAGAAGTCCCAGGTTCAATCCCCTGCAGCACCGTAAACCTGAGCTGCTCTGTGCTGAGAGAGAGAGAGAGAGTTGTATTGCTTTTTCATTCGCATTCACTTTATTCTTGTTAGCTTTTAACCCTTCAATGACTTGACTAGTTGAACCATACAGGTTGTATTAAAATTCCTCTGTGACTGATGAATACAATTAAAGTTATTTTAGTCTTACCTCCAACTTTGAAGTGAAGATTAATTAGTAGCTTCTGTTTATGGAGCATGAAATGCACAGCACTAGCTAATATAGCTAGGTATGCATTATCATATTCAGTCTTCACAGAAATACCATGGGATACATAGTCCCATTTTACAGATGAGCAAACTGAAAAAAAAAAAAAGATTTATTTATTTATTTATGAGAAATATAGGAGGAGAGAGAAAGAACCAGACATCACTCTGGCACATGTGCTGCCAGGGAGCAAACTTGGGACCTTATGCTTGAGAGTCCAAAGCTTTACCACTGTGCCACCTCCCGGACCACTGAACCTACTTTCTTAAAGTCACACAGTCAGAAAGTAATGAAGGCTGGGTTGGGATGCATCTTGTTTTATTTCCTATATGTTTAACATCATCTTTTACTGTTTCTCTCACTATGTGATTTTAAGTAAGGAGACATAGCTAAAAATCTTGCCTTTATTTTGTTTTTATTTTTTACATTTTTTAAATATTTATTTAATGGGAGTCGGGTGGTAGTGCAGCAGGTAAAGCGCAAAGATTGGATTAAAGATCCTGGTTTGAGCCCCCGGCTCCCCACCTGCAGGGGAGTCGCTTCACAGTCAGTGAAGCAGGTCTGCAGGTGTCTATCTTTCTCTCCCCTCTCTGTCTTCCCTTCCTCTCTCCATTTCTCTGTCCTATCCAACAACAACAACAATATTTATTCCCTTTTGTTGCCATTGTTGTTTTATTGTTGTAGTTATTGTTGCTCTTGTTGGATAGGAGAGAGAGAAATGAGAGAGGAGCGGAAGACAGAGAGGGGGAAAGACACCTGCAGACCTGCTTCACCTCCCGTGAAGCGACTCCCCTGCAGGTGGGGTGCCGAGGCTCGAACTGGGATCTTTACGCTGGTCTTTGTGCTTTGCGCCACCTGTGCTTAACCCGCTGCACTTTTTTTTTACATTTTTTAAAATGATTTATTTATATGTGATGTGAGAGAGAGACAAGAGCAACCACTCAGCCCTGGCCTATGGTGATCCTGGCTATGATCTCCGATGCCTCACTCATACATTTCTTGTGTTCCTGAGCTATCTCCCTAGCCCTGAAAAATAATGGTTTAAAGTAATTATAATAATAATTGTTATGAGAAGAGAGAGAAACTAGAGCACTGCTCAGTCCTAGCACATGGCAGTGTTGAGTATTGATCCTGGGTACTCAGGCATGTAAGCCCTGTGTTCTGACACACAGCATCTTCCTGGCCCTTGACAACTGGACTAACCACCCTAGTGTACTGCCGGCCTGCAGAAAGCAGATACAGGTAAAAATATTCCTTTTTTGTCTGTTCTTTCTTGAACAATACAACCTTAGAATTAAAAAAAAGTATATTCTGTTTATTAATTTCATGAGAAATAGAAAAGCACAGACAGAGAGAGATGCACAGAGAGGCCAGAGCACTGCTCAATTCTGGCCTATGGTGGTACTGGGGATTGAACCTGGGACTTGGAAGCTTCAGGCATGAAAGTCTTTTGCATAACCTCTATGCTATTTCCCAGCCCAACCTTAGAATTACAAAAAATAATAATAACTTTATTGAGATACAATTCAATATACGGTTCTACCGTTTAAAGGATACAGCACAGTGGTCTGTGTTATATTCACAGGTAGGTGTAATCTCCACAGTCAGTTTTAGAATTATTTCACTGGACAGAGGGTAGATAGCATAATGGTTATGCAAACACTCTCATGCATGAGGCTCCAAAGTCCCAGTTTCAATCCCCCGCACCACCATAAACCATAGCTAAACAGTGCTCTGGCTAAATAAATAAATAAATCAAATTATTTCACTAACTCAAAAAAGAAATTTCATACCCTTTGGGCATTGTTTCCACCCCTATTTCCCAGTCTTGAGTAACCACTAATCTACACTTTTTAAAATACTTTTATTTTATTTTTGAGAGAGATGCAGAGAGAGGCACACACAGAGAGAAACACCAGAGCACTGAGCTCTGGCTTATGGTGATGCATGGGATTGAACCTGGGACTTCGGAGCCTCAGGTATGAGAGTCTCTTTGCATAACGATTATGCTGTCTCCTCTGCCCCTAATCTCCATTTTCTCTCTAAAGATGTAGACAATATATATGCTATCACTGAATTTGTCGTCTTTCATAACTAGTTGCCTTCACTTAACATGTTCTTAAGGTTCATCCATATTGTAGTATGTGTCAGTACTTTTCAGTGACCAAAAAATATTCCCTTGTGTGGATAACACTGCATGTTGTTTATGCCTTAGTTCATGGATATTTGGGTTGCTTGTGTACCTTTGAGCTATTCTGAATAATGTTGCTGCCAACATTATGCCATCTTTTGTGAAGACTGCTTTTATTTTCTTGAATATCTCTATCTATCTGGGAGGGAACTAGTGTATGATAACTCTGTGTTTAACCATTTTGAGGTTATGATAAGATAGTTTCTCACAGAGTCAGGCGGTAGCGCGCAGCAAGTTAAATGCATGTAGTGTGAAGTGCAAGGACCGGTGTAAGGATCCTGGTTTGAGACCCTGGCTCCCCACTTGCAGGGGAGTCACTTCACATGTGGTGAAGCAGGTCTGCAGGTGTCTATCTTTCTCTCCCCCTTTCTGTCTTCCCCTCCTCTCTCCATTTCTCTCTGTCCTATCCAACAACAACAACAACAATAATAACTACAACAACAATAGAAAAAAAATAAATAAAGGGCAACAAAAGGGAAAATAAATATATAAAGAAAAATTTTAAAAAGATAGTTTCTCAAGATGGCCGTACCACTTTACATTCCCAGTACCAGTGTTTGAAGGCTAGATTCTCAATATTAACCTAAAATTTGCACCCCCATAACTGTAATGCTAATCCTCTTGTCTCAGTGCAGATGTGCCTTTTCTGGGCGACAGCTCAATCTTATATTCTGAGACTTCCAACACTAATGCTAAACAGCTGCTATCAGTTTTCATGGCCCTGTGGCAGTTTCTGGAATGTAGTTTTATATCCACTCTTTTGTGAATGTGTTTGTCTATATTCTCCCCTGCTTTTTTTTTTTTTTGGCTAGAGAACTAGATGTCTTTTACTTACAAGTAATTTGAAATCAAAGATAACTACTAGTGGGATGTCTTGTCAGTATACTGTTGTTCCTTGCTGAGTTAACTGGTCCGAACCCTTAACCTAGTAATTCACTCTGGCTGTATGTTAGAACTCCCTGTATTGCTTTCAAAACAACCTCATACCCCACCCACGGAAAAGGCCCAGTCCATCCTGGGTGGAGAATTGGCACAATTACTAATGACTGGAAGAATAGTTTTGTCTAGGTCTTCTGAAGGCCCATACCACTCACATTCTTGTTGTTTATGTATATTTACTGTATTGACTCAAAACTAGTCTTCTGAGGGAGTCAGGTGGTAACACACCCAGTTGAGGGCACATATTACCACGCGCAAGGACCTGGGTTCAAGCCCCCAGTTCCCACCTCCAGAGGGAGGCTTCACATGTGAAGCAGTGTTGCATGTGTGTGTGTCCCTCTCCCTCTCTTATCTATCCTTCTTCCCTTTCAACTTCTCTGTCTGTATCCAAAATAAAAAAAACAAAAATTAAAAACACACACGGACACACACACCACTAGTCTTCTCTAGAGCACTAACTTTGGGTACCATCATTAACATGAAGCATTTATTTTTCCTGGTTTCTATAGATACCCCGCTTCCCCTGCAGTGTGCTCTGCAGATGCTAGCTGATATCTTTACTTTCCCTTTGGGCAACATGCAGTTTCTACATGGTGTTACAGACTCTAGTCAGGTGAGGGGATTATAACCAATGTAAGGCAGGAGTGCTTAGGTGAAAACAGTGTTCTCATTTGTGTAGTGTTAGGTCTTCTTGGGAAATACCTTTTTTTAAAATTTATTTTTTTAAAGAGACACTTTTTTTTTTTTTTAATATTTATTCCCTTTTGTTGCCCTTGTTGTTTTATTGTTGTAGTTATTATTGATGTCATTGTTGTTGGATAGGACAGAGAGAAATGGAGAGAGGAGGGGAAGACAGAGAGGAGGAGAGAAAGATAGACACCTGCAGACCTGCTTCACCACTTGTGAAGTGACTCCCCTGCAAGTGGGGAGCCAGGGTCTCAAACCAGGATCCTTACGCCGGACCTTGTGCTTTGCACCACGTGCACTTAACCTGCTGCTCTACCGCCCAACTCCCCAGGAAATACCTTTAAATGCTCCTCCATTCTTGTTACAAAAGCTCAGAATAGTGATTAATATATTTTGAGTATTTACTCATTCCAGGCACTGTGAAAAATTGCATTACTATTTTCTCATAATAATTCTTTCTACCCTCAAGTGTGTGTGTCCCCATCTACCCTGTAATAAACCTGGGACTTGGTGCCTGTAAGATAACTGTTGAAACACCTCCTGGCCCATTTTTAAACCCCATATATACCTTCAGAGATAGGGAGGAAGGGAGGAGGAAAGATAGGCCAAAGTACTGTTCTACTATCTGTGGAGTTCTGTGGGTATGGTGCATGGTGCTCCCATGTGGGATTATGGGATTGAATTTAGGGCCTGAGGCATGGTAAGGCGTACACCATATTCACTGAATCACCTGCCAGGCCCCATATCATAATTAGCTTTGAAAATTTTACCCAGTCATACTCAGTCTCTGCTGGTTGACTTAAAATTTTCCTTTTTTTAAATTCTTACATATTTATTTTAACCATAGTACTAATCAGCTCTGGTTTATGGTGTGCCGGGGGATTGAACCTGGGACTTCAGAGCTTCAGGTATGAAAGCCTCTTTGCATAACCATTATGCTATCTACTCCTCCCCCCCACCCCCAGTTTCTGCTGGTTAAATGAAGTTAGGGTCCAAAACCTTAATGTGAGTCTTGAACCTTGAGTCTATTAACTACTCAAAATGGTAGTTTTAAAGTTATCAGCAAGATAAAGTGACCGTACCTTTCCCCTCCTAGAGCCAGCTGCTGTAACTGGTGTGTATTTTAACTTTTCCTCCCTCATTTAGAGTTAATATTTATTGTAGATGTTGCTCTTGGATCTAACTGGAAAATTGTTTTTGATCAGTGCATATGTAGATGTCTCTATCTTTCAGTCCCTCTCTCTCTCTTTAAAAAAATTTATTTATGAGAGAGAAGGGAGGAGGAGAGAGAACCAGAACATCACTCTGGCACATATAATTGGGGATAGAACTCAGGACCTTGTACTTGAAAGTCCAGTGCTTTATCCACTTCACTACCTTCCAGGCAGCTAGATGTTTCTTTTAAAAAACAAACAAGCAGAGTCAGGCGGTGGCACACCTGGCTAAGTGCTCACATTACAGTGCACAAGGACCTAGGTTCAAGTCCCTGGCCCCCGCCTGCAGGGAGGATGCTTCACAAGTGGTGAAGTAGGGCTGCAGGTGTCTCTCTGTCTCTTTCCTGCTCTTTTGCCCCTCTCCTCTCAATTTCTCTGTCTAAATCCAATAATAAATAAAAGATTTTTTAAAAAACCAAAAACCACATGATTAACGGCTTCCAGTGTTGTATGCTTTACATTGGGTTGTTCTAGATCTCCCCCGCCAAGAGAATTGGATCAGTCCAGTTAGTTTTCGTGGCCCGCTTGGCCCCACCCCTAGGAACCCCGCCAGAGTTCCAGGGTTCCTGAGTGCCAGAGTTCCAGAGTAAAAGAGAGTTCCTGAGTTCCGGAATTGGAGAGAGTGCTTGCACCGCTGCAAAGAGACAGCAGAGTTCTGTTTGGTGATTAGTTTGTCTTAGTTTATGAATCGTTGTTCCTGAATAAAGAAATACAGCTTCCCTGCCCAGCCGTATGTCTCTGGTCGTCTCTGTTACCCACCCGTGAAGCCAGCCCGGCTAGAGCTTAAGAATTTTAACAACATTCCAGCGTATCTTTTATTGCTGGACATTGATGTTTCATCCTAAGGAAGAGAGAGAGAGAGAACACAAGTTCACCAGAGCATCGCTCTGGCATATGCAGTGCCAGGGACTGAACTCAATACCTCATGTTTGCAAGTCTGGTGTCTAGTCACTGTGTCACCTGCTGAGAGGCTGTTTCTTACAATATTACAAACTGTACTGCACCCAATAACCATGCGTGTGTGTCATTTTGCATGTGTCTCTGTGCAGGATTTCTCAGCCTCTGTGCTGTTACCATTAGATGACGGATAATTCTCTGTCTCAGAAGCTGGTCTGCACACTAAAGACATTTGACACATCTCTGTGTACTGATGCCAATAGCATTCCATCTCAATGTATGCCCACTAAAAACCCCCGCAGATGCTAAGGAGACCCGCATAAGGATCCTGGTTCAAGCCCCCGACTTCCCACCTGCAGGGGGGTCGCTTCACAAGTAGTGAAGCAGGTCTGCAGGTGTCTTGTCTTTCTCTCTGCCTCTCTGTCTTCCCCTCTTGATGTCTCTCTGTCCTATCCAACAACAATGACAGCAATAACAACAACAATAATAACAACGATAAGCAACAAGGGCAACAAAAGGGGAAAAAAATAGCCTCCAGGATTCATAGTGCAGGCACTGAGTCCCAGGGAGAATACTGGAGGCAAAAAAAAAAAAAAAATGTAGTGGGGGTCAGGCGGTGGCGCAGTGGGTTAAGCGCATGTGGCGCAAAGCGCAGGGACCGGCGTAAGGATCCCGGTTCGAGCCCCCAGCTCCCTACCTGCAGGGGAGTCGCTTCACAGGCGGTGAAGCAGGTCTGCAGGTGTCTATCTTTCTCTCCCCTTCTCTGTCTTCCCCTCCTCTCTCCATTTCTCTCTGTCCTATCTAACAACGAATTGCGTCAACAAGGGCAATAATAATAACCACAACGAAGCTACAACAAGGGCAACAAAAGGAGGGGAAAAAATGGCCTCCAGGAGCGGTGGATTCAAGGTGCAGGCACCGAGCCCAGCAATAACCCTGGAGGAGGAAAAATAAATAAATAAATAAATAAATAAATGTAGTACAGAGCATGTGCCTAGAGAATATTTGTTGAATGAATGAACTTGTCTCTGAATAACTGAGGAAATCTCAAAAACTGTCTCATTCCATGGATTGGAGAGTTTGTTTAGTATAACAGCACATTCTGTGAAGCCATTTTCCTAAAATGCTCAGAATTAGTTGGTTTTTCTCTGGACCGTTTGGCCTTATTGGGTTTCGCTGAAAGCTGACAAAGCTAAGAAAATGAATAGCTGTTGAGGATAAAGATACGAATAACTATTTAAGTTCCCCTGTCTCATGCTCAAGTAGTCATAGTTATATTTACTTAAGGCAAATTGATAGACATCACGGTGTAATGGAGTTCTAATAGGAGCAATTTTCTGTATTTCCTGAGATCAAAGTCTGTATTAAGGGGACACCATTTACCTTGCCAGTGACTGCTCTGCTAATCCAGCAAGGTATCTGGAAGCCTGTATGGTAACTGCAACTTGTTTGCTTTTATTCTTTCTATTTCTAAGAATTTATGTGAGTGCTGTTTAATGTTGGCCAAATAACTTGTTTGGCTGGTTTGCTGTTCTCTGTTCTGGAGTCTGGCAATCATAAGTAAGAACTTAAGTGGTGGGGCTGGGTAACAAGGGGAGAGTTCATTGCCTCTGACAGGAAAAACAAAGAACGAAAAAACCAAACAAACTGCTGGGTCAGGGGTCAGCACACTGCTTTTCTGCAAAGGACCAGGCCTGTTTAGCTTGTGTAGACATAGCCTCTGTCACCTGTGACTCTTTGCTTTTTACAGCAATTTAAAGATGTTAAAAAAAAAAAAAGGGAGTCGGGCGGTAGTGCAGTGGGTTAAGCGCAGGTGGCACAAAGCGCAAGAATGGTGTAAGGGTCTCGATTCGAGTCCCCAGCTCCCCACCCGCAGGGGAGTCGCTTCACAAGTGGTGAAGCAGGTCTGCATATGTCTTTCTCTCCTCGTCTCTGTCTTCCCCTCCTCTCTCCATTTCTCTCTGTCCTATCCAACAACGACGACATCAATAACAACTATAACTACAACAATAAAACAACAAAGGCAACAAAAGGGAATAAATAAATATTTTTTTTAAAAAGCCATACCTAAGTCACAAGTCTTATAAAAGACAAGCCATAGTCAGATTTGACCCATGGGTTATAGTTTACCAACTTTTGAACTAGGTGAAGAAATTAGCTTATTGCTAAATGTGTTTACTTAAACGTCACAGGGACATGAACCCAGAATAATCTTGCGAATTCTCACTTGATTGTGATCCAGAAAAGAGCGATCTAAACTCTGGTCTGGCAGGAGTCAGAGAGTACCTAATATCAGTCATTTTTGGCTTCTGGAGCTCAAGGTAACCTTGGCTAGTGTGGTGAAGCTGCCCAGTGGGATCGCAGGCTCTAGCTGCCTGTTTTCCATGCGAGTGTTGTCCATGCAGAATGGAGCTGGAAGAGTGGAGTGGAAGTGTGGCTCTTAAGTTCGGCTGGTATTGGGTTGAAATAATACAGTGACTCAGGCAGCCAGTGCAACAAAGTCTTACAAATACATCTAATTGCCTGAATCTCTGTTGTGATGTAGTTTGGAATCTAACACGTGCAGTCAGTTTGGCCATTTTAGAAAAATAAGAGTAGGTTTGTGCCTTGGATTCTGAGATGAACACCAAATTCGGATGCATGAATCCAGATTTGCCATGGGATATTTCTCTCACCACTAGTTCTATGGTGGTGAGTTTTTTTCGAGGTAGTTTGGGAGAGAGGGCATAATGATTAAGACTTGATCTATTTTGAGAGGATAATAACTAAAATGCCTATTAAAATGAAATAAACAAATATTAAAATGTGAAGACACTGTTTCCTGACTCAAACTCATCAGCAAAATTATGGTACATTTTGTAGCTGCAAAGAATAAGATAGCTATACTGATGGAACCTTCTTTATTGATAGATCGGATAGAAACAGAAATAGAGAGGGAAGGAAGAAATAGAGAAGGAATGAGAAAGAGAGATACCTGCAGCATTGCTTTACCACTCCTGAAGTTCCCCCCTGCAGGTGGGGCCCAGGGGTTTGAACCTAGGTCCTTGTGCATGGTAACGTGTGTGCTCAACCAGGGGCACCACCACCACCTGGTCCCCCCCCACCACCACCACCGTGGAACACTTTTTTAAAGATATATTAAACTGAAAAAGAGAAGGAGAGAATAAAAATCAAGTACAGTGAATAACAGTGTGCATAGTATGCCACAGGTGTGTGTAATATGCACCACTGTGTATAAACCATGCATAGTATGCCCATCCAGTGCTGTGTATAATACGTATAACAGTACGTATAACATTGCTGCAGATGGGAAAGCAGGTAGCAAAGAGTAAGTGTGATCTCCTTGTAGATGCACAGATGATCTCCAGAAGAGTATAAAGCTGCTAACTTGATTGTATCTGTGGACAAGAATGGAGGAAAGGTGAAAAGGAATTTTACTTTTCATAGTATTTTTTTTTTTTTATGTATATGTTCTTGTATATGTTCTTTTGAAGTCTGTCTTATACCCCTATGTTTTTCTACTCAGAAAGTTTGAGTTCTATCATGAAAAATGTATGAAACACCCATGTCCTGTGGAGAAGCAATTATAGAACCTTCTGTGCCCCTTAAGAGATCTTTGGTCTATACTCCCAGTGGGATAAAGAATAGAGAGCCTGGGCATCGGTGGCACAGCGGGTTAAGCACACATGACGCAAAGTGCAAGGACAGGTGGAAGGATCCTCGTTCAAGCCCCCCGGGTCCCCACCTGCAGGGGTGTCACTTCACAGGCAGTGAAGCAGGTCTGCAGGTGTCTGTCTTTCTCTCCCCGTCTCTGTCTTCCCCTCCTCTCTCCATTTCTCTCTGTCCTCTCCAACAACAACAGCAGCAATGACAACAATAACAGCAACAAGGGCAACAAAAATGGGAAAAATGGCCTCCAGGGGCAGTGGATTCGTAATGTAGGCATGGAACCCCAGCAATAACCCTGGAGGCAAAAAAAAAAAAAAAAAAAAAAAGGAATAGAGAACCTTCCAGTGGAGGGAATGGGATATAGCTCACTGGTGATGGTGGTGGGAACTGTATGATTTGTACTTCTCTTATCTCACAATCTTAAATCTATTAAATCACCAATAATAAATTAAAAGAAAAAGAAGTTGAAAAATAAGGAGACACAAAGCATGACTTGGACTGGGTTTGTTGTCTTGCACCAAAGTAAAGGACTCTGGGTTGGGGGGTGGGGAGGGGAAGGTTCAGGGCCTGGAACATGATGTCCGAAGACCTAGAAAAGGGGTTGAGGGAAAAACCGAGAAATGATATACTTGTACAAACTACTGTATTTTATTTTTTGTTACTGTTTTTATTGTTTGCTGTACACATTAATCCCTCCAATTAAAAAAAAATATATATATATATGAAACATTTGTGTGTTTTCCTCCCACATCATGTCTGCCACCTGTCTCTTTGACCTTGATGATTTGAGAAGCTACGGTGATGAAGCTTACCCTAAACCAATCCCCCCTCCCACCCCCCCAAGGATGTTTCTCCTAATGATTCATATAAACTGATGGTGTTTCTGTTTCCACCCCAGCTTTGGCAACATGCAAGATACTTCTTGCCAGGAACCCAGGTCACCAATGAGAAGGGGGCATTAGGAGGAAGAAGATCCAGAGGAAATCAATGCCAGCCGCGTCTGGAATTACACTCACCGCAGGCAGCATGAGACATTCTGTGCCAGCATCTGTGTCCTCCTGGCAGAGATCATAGCTCTCCAGGTAGGAGGGTCCTGGAAGCCACATGCGCCAGGAGCCTCTCTAGAGGAAGAATGGAGCGAGATGTGAACTCTCTACAGTGAACAGTTTTTAGCTTATGAAGGAATTTGAAATTGAAACAGTTATTTAATTTCTGAATATCCACGTCCAGTAGCCTTCTGTGTGAAGTGCCAGCCCTCCCCTCCTGGAGTTATCAGGATTTTTCTGGCACCAAGACAGTCTCTTCTTGGTACTTCTGGCAATGACGGATCTTCGGGACAGATTTATCTGCTGAATGCTCTTGGGCAGGAAAAGGACTTCTGGAAGCAGTGTAGGGAGCAGAGCAGTGATCCCTGCTTAACTGCTCTTTCACAGAAACTCAGCCTGGCCTTGAATGCTTGAATTGAAGACTGATCCTGCCTTGTTCACCTCCAACGTGAGGCATTTGGAGGCTGCCTCCTGTGCCTCTTTATTTATTTATTTTTTATTATTATTATTTTTTTTAACTTTCATTCTACTCCCAAGTTTTCTCCTCAGGCCATCCAATAATGGAGTTTACCATCCTCCAGGGCCTTGCTTTTGTTCTCAGGCTGGTGCTGTCTGAGAGGACATTCTGAAGGCCGTGGTCTGTGTTTGGGGAGGAGGGCGTTGGCCTCGCTGGGATCCTCCACCATGTTCCTGTTGCTGCCTTTTGACAGCCTGATTGTCAACCTTCTGGGCATCTCCCTGACTGTCCTTTTTACTCTCCTTCTCGTTTTCATCATAGTCCCGGCCATTTTTGGAGTCTCCTTTGGCATCCGAAAGCTCTATATGAAAACTTTGCTAAAAATCTTTGCGGTAAGTTGTGTTTTAAATGTGTATTTCATAGAGGAAGAAGTGCTATGAAAAAAAAATGTTGTTCTTAGTGGATTGTTATCTGTTTATTGATATGGAGAAGATGAGTATGGAAAATGGCCTTTTGAGTATAAAGAATAAGTACATACTTGTGGAAGTCTTTTAGCAGTCTTTTTGAGATAACATTTTTTTAGCAGTCTTTCTTTTTGAGGTAACATACCTGTATATTTGATTCATCTGAGCAAAGATTTCGGTTCCATGACTCCTGGCTTGGCTTATTATAAAGAGTGGGGCTTAGAATTAAAAAAAAAAAAAAATCACTGATTCACTTTGTCAGACTCAACTTCATCTTATATAACATGTTGAAACACAAGCTGCTACTGACATTCCCTCACTGATAAGCATGGAAGAAACTCTTCTCTTTTTCAGACGTTTATCTTAAATAGATATTTTGCATTTCAGACAAAAGAAGTGTTAAAGACTTCCCCTACAATCTGAGAGTGAAACCATTCCTATGTGGTATGGTTTGGCAGGTTAGTTGGGGAGAGGCATCTGAGAGGATTTGAAAGTTGTTCTGTGTAAGTGAATGGTTAACCACATTAACCGAAAATAACCTACCAAACCATACCAACTAAAGAGTGCTCTGCTTTTAGATAGCTGAGGAAATTTGTTACAAGAACAGGGTGGTTGATGGATTGTTTTATCTGTTAAAAATAGAGGAGCAGGATAATACATTGCTTCACATATGTTAGAATATAATTATACTGCTGAACTTATCCTAGTGTAAAGGGAATGGATGAGAAGTGATACTTCCTGCAAGTCAATCTGTGCCACAGACACTAGATATTTATAGTACATTTGGTCATTTACTAGCATTGTCTGTTTTTAATAGTCAGTGAATCTTTAGGTGAGACCATGTATAACTTGAGAAATGTGCTCATAATATTAAAAATGACACCACATCATCTGTACAGCGTGTTAAGAGTTTTCGGTATAATTTTTATTTACCTTCATTTAGTTCCTTATGCATCTACGGCGGACAGAATTAATTATAAGGAGTCTATATCTTGTCCGAAAAGAAATAGAAAGTCTGAAGGACTTAAGTGAGAAGTTCTATTACCTGTATATTGCTGAGCTTTACGTTCTAGCTTTTGATACTTTGTTTATTATGAGAGAGACAGAGAATGAGGGCGAGCGGAGGGGAGAGGACCACCCTGAACCTAGGACCTCAGAGTCTCAGGCATCTAAGTTCATAGCTTTTGTTATTTCATATTCCTGTAAGAATTAATGACTCTTTCTCACACTGTAAAAAAGCGAGGTTCACCTCATTAATGTAAAATCAGTCATGCTAAAGTGGGCAGCCAAATGACTTTGTGTTTACAGAGATATTTATAATACAGTCAACCTCTTTTTGGTACTAGAACATCATCATCACTGCAAAGGAAACCCATAGTCATTAAGGAGTTTGTGGTTCTCCCATTTTCTCTTCCCCTGATTTTTAACAACCACAAATCTATCTTCTGTCTTATTATTCAGCCAGAAAAAAAAAAAAGGTGAAACATTGATGAGTCAATACTGATAAAAAAGTAAAATTTCATATTTCATATTTGTGTGAAAAATTCAGAGATGGAACATAGATAAGCTTTTAGGAAACAGCAGTGAATGATAACTAGCTTTTATTCAAGTTTATAAGCAAGGCTTAAATCATAAACAATGAGAATTCATAGTTTAAGAACAGAAATAGGAGGAGTTACCAGCCTACTCTTCTTCATAATTGTTAACATTGTTAACATATTTACTTTAAATTGATAGGATAGGGAGGAAGTTGAGAGGGAGAGAAGAGACACCTGCAGTGCCACTTCACTGCTAATGAAGCTTCCTTCCTGCAGGTGGGGACCAGGGGCTTGAACCCAGGTCTTTGCACATGGTAACATGTATACTCAGTTGTGCCACCCCCCCCCCCCAATTAAAATTTTTTTTTTTTTTTCTCTTTGGATTGGATGAAAGGCTTTAAATCTGTGTATATTCTCTACTCCATTACGAAAACAACCCCTTAGTGGTCAATAAGAACTGAATAGCTACATTTTTATTAGTGGTAGTATTAGATACAAGTTGTGTTTGGATACCTTTGGGTTTAGATCTTGAAATACATATATAAATATCTGTATTCATACATATATGCATTTATGGTGTTTATATATGTTTATGGTATTTAAAAAAACTTCTTTATTTTGCCTTTTTTTTTTTTTAAAGTCTCTTCATCTCCTTTCTAAATTAGGATAAGTACAGAATTTTAGAGGTAGAAGCTCAGGGAATATAATACTGTGGGTCTTCCCCTAACTCTGCATTTAGACTGTTAGTTTAAAATGAGGAAGCATTTTAAGCATGCTGTTCAGGAGCTAGTCTCCTCCACAGACTTATGCCATTAATTTGGCTAGGCATTTCTATAACTTTCCCAAGTGATTCTGCCATATACCATAAAAAAGTAGAGTCTGATAAACTCCTTTTGAATGAAGACCTTCCCTTTTTGTGTGTGTCTTTTTTTTTGTTGTTGGATAGGACAGAGAAATTGAGAAAGGAGGGGGAGATAGAGAGAGGAGATAGGGAGACAGAAAGATAGACACCTGCAGATCTACTTCACCAATCGTGAAGCTTTCCCCCTTCAGGTGGAGGCCAGGGGCTTGAACCCGAGTTCTTGCTCTTGGTTATATGTGCACTTAACCGTGTGTACCACTGCCCAAACCCAATGGAGACCTTAATGACACATTTATCCCCCCCCATTTTTTATTTGTG
This sequence comes from Erinaceus europaeus, assembly GCF_950295315.1. Classification (NCBI taxonomy): domain Eukaryota; kingdom Metazoa; phylum Chordata; class Mammalia; order Eulipotyphla; family Erinaceidae; genus Erinaceus; species Erinaceus europaeus. The sequence continues at coordinate 62,225,315 of NC_080163.1, read as the reverse complement.
ATTAATAATGCATTGTAAGATTATAAGCTTATAGTGTATAGTTCCACACCACACTCACCACCAAATTCTGTATATCCACGAGTGCAACTGCCAAGATTAGTTCTTCTGGTGTGTGTGCTTTCAGATTCATGGCTATCACTTCTTTAGATTCCACAGGGAGTGAAACCATCCATTGCCTTTCATCTCTTTACTTATTTCGTTAACTATAATCATCTTTGGTTCCATCCATTTTGTCCCAAAGGACACAATGTCATCTTTTTTTGAATGCAGAGTAGAGTATCCATCCCATAGCTTCTTTAGCTTATCCTTCATGACACTTTTCTAACAGATAAAATGCTATGGACATGATGCTGTGTGAGGAGTGAGATTTGGTAAGAAGAAACACAGTATAACTTTTGTCTGACACCCAGAATCCAGATGCCATGCTGTGTGGGAGACCAGGACACATATAGGTGTTCCAGTTCACGGTCCTAGGGAGACTCTAACAGCCAACATCGCTATCACATGGGATTGAGCAAGTCCTCGGAAGGCTTCAGCCGTCAGCCTTTAGTCACCCAGTTGATGTGTTTTAAGTCACTAAGTTACGGATGGTTTGTCACGTAGCAGTGACACAGCCAGATTATAATGGAATACTGAAGAATCGGAACATTCATTCATGTCCCACAGTTTGTAACATCTTAATCTTTTGTGTATTGCCTTTCAATCTTTGATATAATGTATACTTCTAGTTTATGATTGCATTAATGCCATATGCATATGCTTTTCTGCCTATACTTTTAGAATTTCATCAGTTATTCATTTTACTAGGTAATCATAAAAGTTAGTAAAAAATGAATATCTAATACATTTTTAATAGCTTTTATGATGATACCTTTGCTTTTGGAGGGCTTAAGTAAGCACTAACTCTAAAGTTAGTTTCTCACAAACAGTTTCTTTAAAAGAAGAAGGATGGGGATAGACAGCATAATGGTTATGCAAAGAGACTCTCATGCCTGAGACTCCAGTGTCCCAGGTTTAATCCCCTGCACCACCATAAACCAGAGAGCTGAGCAGTGCTCTGGTAAGCAAAATAAAATAAATATATAAAAAATATTTGAAATAAACAGAAGAAAATACTTATATACCTACTGGGTGGGGGGAACACTATAGAAAATGGTATGGGTAGATTTTGTCTTTTCTGTTTTCTCTCAGGGGAGACTTAACTCCAACAGGGCCTGTAATTGCTGAGTCATTGGAGGTCATCATGTGTAGAGGGCAGCACGTTGTCTACAGTGTTTTTATTCCCTTATAGTTTGTGCTGCAGATTTACCCTCTATACAGTGGTGGTGGTATTTTGAGTGCTGAAATTCCTGGGAGTGGACTTTCAGCTGAGTTGAGAATGATAAGGAAAATGGGAGAGGAAAAAAAAAAAGAGCATAGCTGTAAACCATCAGGGACACAGCAAAATGGTTATATAAAGATATTCTTATCCCTGAGGCTCTAAAGTCTCAGGTTCAATCCCCTGCACCACCATAAACCAGGGCTGAGCCGTGCTCTGGTTAGAAAGGGAAAAAGTGAAGGAAAAAATATATATATAGCTAGAAAAGAGAACAGTGAATTTAACTGATGTCAGTTGTCGCTTGCCTGATGTGAATGGAGTTCATTGGCTAAGAATAGAGACCATAAGATAGTTATGATCAGACTGACGTTAATCTCCAAAACAGAGTCATAAAAACCAGGGGTGGGGGAGTCGGGCAGTAGCGCAGCAGGTTAAGCGCTGGTGGTGCGAAGCGCAAGGACCCGTATAAGGATTCCAGTTCGAGCCCCCGGCTCCCCACCTGCAGGCGAGTTGCTTCACAGGTGGTGAAGCAGGTCTGCAGGTGTCTGTCTTTCTCTCCCCCTCTCTGTCTTCCCCTCCTCTCTCCATTTCTCTCTGTCCTATCCAACAATGACGATATCAAAAACAACAATAATAATAACTACAATAAAAACAACAAGGGCAACAAAAAAGAAATAAATAAATACAACAAAACAAAACCAACCAGGGGTGGAAGGACTGGAGAGGTGGCTCCCTGGGAAGCGCATGTGCCTTGCTGTGCTTGCTCAAGCCCAGTCACCCCAAGGAGTGCTGTGGTCCAGGGGTGGTGGGCCAGCCTCCAGTGCTGTGGTATCTTTCTCCTTCTCTGTCTGTATGTAAATAAAAAAAAATCACTTGAGGACAGTGAATTCTACATGCACAAGTCCCAACTCTGAGAAACAAAACAAAACAAAAGCAAAAACCAAAAAAAGCAGTGGTGGTTATATGGCAGTAGAGGTGACTATGGTACAATAGGCATGGTTTCTTCTTTTCCTTTAATCACCATTTATCTCCCCTCAATAGGTATCTTCAGAAACACTCTCATCCCCAACTTATGTCCCTTTTCACTGTCATGTATCAGGACCTACCCTTCTTCCCCAGAGTCCTTTGCAGCCATCCAAACCCAGTCCAACATTTACTTTGTGTGTTCACGGTTAAGTGAGATAAGCCAAAAATAGAAGGACATGGATTTTTTGAGTCAAGTGACCTGTAGGTTAAATGCCAGTTTTTCTTATCATCCCTGACACTTGACCTTAGACAGCAGACTTTCCAGTCTGCTCTGTCTTCTAGAGAGTGGGACTCCTTTACCATGCTCGCAGTGTAATAGTTGCTGTTAATCACTAATGTCCTCCCAGCCCTTGTGGGGAGGGTGATTTTAACTTACATCGCTTAAGAGAAGAACAGAAGAAGTAGTGTGGGATTGTGGTGGGGAAAGTTTTAGGTTTTATCACTTCAGGTCTGTCTTTTCCACAGATGATCATAGTGAAGAGAACTATTTGGAGATGACGCATTCCATACAGCCCTTCTTGATTACTTTTCAGCACAAGGCTGTCTCTCAGATTGTGCTCGGCTATCAGTCTGGGTAGGTTCTGTCCCCAAGGAGCTTACAGTATAGAAGGAAAGACATATATGCAAACATAATTCAGAACGTGATGCCAGTTAACATGCACAGAGGGAACCAAATCTTTAAAAAGACAGAGCATTGTAGAAGAGCAGCAGAGAAAGAGAAGGTAAAGCCTTGTTTACATAATGCCTAGTTCAGTAGAGTAAACAGAATGAGATGGGGCGCAAAACTGCATATTTCGGGAGTCTGGCAGTAGCGCAGCGCTAGGACCAGTGTAAGGATCCCGGTTCGAGCCCTCAACTCCCCACCTGCAGGGGAGTTGCTTCACAAACAGTGAAGTGGGTTTGCAGGTGTCTATCTTTCTCTCCCTTTCTCTGTCTTCCCCTCCTCTTTCCATTTCTTTCTGTCCTATCCAATGACAACAGTATCAATAACAATAATAACAACTACAACAATAAAACAAGGGCAACAAAAATATTTTTTAAAAAAAATGCATATTTCTGGGCTAGCACAAGAACTCACCTGGATAGTGTTATTTGCTTTGCCATGTGTGCAAGTCAGGTTCAAACCTGGCCTCCACATCACCGGAGGAAGCTTCAGTGCTGTTGGCTGTCTTTTCTCTTCTCTCTGTCTTTTGTCTATATCTGAAAGTCAGCCCAGAGCAGTGAAATCCTAGTGATGACAAAAAGAAAACAAACAAACATCACAGATATTTATTTGGATATTGAGAAGCCACTGACAGGGAAGTGATATAATCAGATACATATTTCAAATAGACTAGTGGGAGGAAAAGGCAACCAAATGACTGCTGCATTAGTGTAGACACCTGAATAAGCTAGTGGAAAAAAAAAGAAGTTATAATGCAAGAGCAATTGTGGGAGTTTGCTTTTTTCAGGAGGGTTGTTTGAATTTGATCACTGATGGCAAACTTGGAAGTTTGACTAACCGGAGCATTAGTAAACCCAGAGAGAGGAGAAAAGGTTTCATTCTCACCATGCTGGGTGGTAAGGACTGGCTGGGCTTGGAAATAACTTGGTGATTAGAATGTGAAGTTGACACTTGTGCCAAGTCCAGAATAGAAATTGGATTTGTTAGTATCCACTTAAGATTATAGAAGGCACAAGTCTGCAAGAGACTCGGTTCTTCTAACTTGGGTCATGCTCTAAATAAAAGTTCATCTAATTTCATATTCTCCTCAGCCTCTAATGAAGGGTGGTCTTTTTTGGCGGGTGGGTGGGGGGCAACATTGTGTATATGAAACCAGCACCTTTATTTGTTAATAGTTTCTGCTAGGGTAGTAAATAAAAATTCAAGGAACAAAATAATAATAATAATAATAGTAGTAGTAGATTATAGCTGACTCTCTAACAGTTGTTAGAAGAGTTGTTTTGCATGGGAAGTAGAAAGACTGTGAGGGATGGGGGCTCAGGAGACAGCATAGTGGTTGTACAAAAAGACTTTCATGCCTGAGGTTCAGAGGTCCCAGGTTCAATCCTTGACACCACCATAAACTAGAGCTGAGTAGTGCTCTGGTTAAAAAAAAAAAAACTGAAGTGACAGATGATGGCATCCTAGCTTTGTAGGGAATCTTGTTATTTATTTTCTTTTATATATATTATTGGATAGGGACAGAAATTGAGAGGAAAAGTAGAGAGATAGAGGCAGAGAGCAGAAGAGCCATCTGCAGAACTGCTTCACCACTGTGAAATTTCCCCCCTGCGGGTGCAGCCCAAGGACTTAAACCTAGGTCCTTGAACATTGTAGCACATGCACTCAACCTGGTGCACCACCACCCAGTCCCCCGGGATCTTATTTCTTTTGATATCTGTAGCCAGTTGGTGGGAAAATGCAATGGAAGGTGACTGGGTTGGAGGGGTTTTATTGCTGAGATTGGTGTTGCTAAGACTTCACTGGGCCCTGTTCACAGGATTAAGTACCTGAATGGATACTATTTATTCCTTCCACTGAATATCCACTGAATAGATAGCAAAAAAAAAAAAAAAAAGCACTGTCAAACCGCCTGCATTTGTAAGGGCTGGATCTGCACTTCACCTGCCAAAGTCTTTGTTGTGTTTAATGTTACCTAAGAGTGCAACATTGTTAATGCCTTTAAATGGTCTTCTCTTTGGGAGAAGCTGAGAAAGGAATAATTGGGTGATATGATACTGAATAGCAAAGTAAATGGCATCTCGGATCAAGGGAAGGGAGAAGAGGTTTATGGGAAATATGCTCTGAATTTAGGATTCTCGGTATTGTTCTGGTTATCCCGGCACTGAACTTCCTCAAATGACAGCTCTGAGAAGTCAGTTGTATATAGCTCTCAGATTTTGCTAATGTGTAGCACCCCTTTTTGTCCCAAGGCGAGGTAGTGGAGTTCACTGGTTGGCCGTTCTTAACAGCCTGTTCCCAGCTAACAAGGAGCTTTCCCCAGCCCTTCTGTCCTTGCCCCAACACTTAGGACTTTTGACAGTTATTTCCTAAACACATGAGCATTTCGCAATGAATCTGACATTTGAAAAAGCAAAACATGGAAAACTGGGAAATATTATGCATGTACAAACTATTATGTTTACTTTTGACTATAGAACATTAATCCCCCAATAAATTAAAAAAGAGAGAAAAAGGAAAGCTAGAAGTAAAAACAAACAAATGAACACACGACAGCAGAAAACCCAGAAGAATGACAGGATGCTAGTGAGAACTTGGTGATAGCACCAGGCGAGACTTAAGCATTTCATTTAACCAAGTTCAGTACCTTTCCACTAAAAACGAAACCACAGCCAACTTGAGTTTTGCGTAGTGAAACAGTCTTCACACTCTACTGTGCCAGAAGCCTGCCCAAATGTTGTCTGTCTGTTGAAATCTAGTCTGTATCGGAACTGTCAGAAAAGAATTGGGGTTTTTCTAATTCTGACTATGCCTGTACCGGGACTTTATTTAAAATGTAAAACCCTGAATTCTGAGTGAGTGACCTTGGCTTTTACATCAGATTTGTAAACTCTTGCTCCTTATTCACTACTTCTCTTGGTGGAATTTCCCGGTGGAATTCACCTTTCTCTGTCCAGGGCTTATATTTACATTTCCTTCTAGAAGATGTTAGCATGCATAAATCCGCCAGCTGAAGAATCTGAAATACAAAATGGGTTGTATCAGTTTGCTTTTCTAAGATCTTGGAGTGGGTGATTCTCTCTCTCTTATTTTATTTTTATTTATTATTGGGTAGACAGAGAAATTGAGAGGGGTGGAGGAGGTAGAAAGGGAAAGAGACAGAGAGACACCTGCAGCCCTATGTCACCACTTTGAAGCTTCCCCCCTGTAGGTGGGTGCCAGGGGCTTGAACCTGGGTCCTTACACATTGCAGTGTGTGTGCTTTAACCAGGTGCACCACTGCCTGGCCCCTAAACAAACACAAGCTCCCCAGCATTTTGGATGTGCACCCAAGTTTAGAAACGTCACTTTTTTTTTTTTTTTTTAATGATGGTGTGGGGGAATTGAACCGGGGACTTTGGAGCCTCAGGCATAACCATTATGCTAGCTACTCCCCACCCAGGTGATTCTGTTTAAGTCCTCTGTCTTTCCTAGATTAGTGGTGTTTGAAGAAATCCCCAAATGAGGTTAGGTGACTGATAAAACCTGTGCCCTGCTTTTGGCTCCATTAGACCATGCAGAGTGGTCTTGCTAGTACTTGGGCTCTGCCAGCAGAGTCTCCACCAGATGCTTTGGGCCTTGTGGATTTGCTGTGTCATGGAACAATAGGGTTCCCACCTACATAATTGGGGAAGTGGAAGTCTAAAGAGAGACACTTTTTAAAATATCTGTTCCATTTCTTGGGCTCATCAGGGATGTGCCTGTTTGTTGACAGCTTATTCCATTTGGAAACACATGTACTTGTGTTTCTGCTTCTCTAATAGTAAGAGAGACTCAGCCTCTGAGTTTTCTTACCATGGTTAAAAAGATTTTGCTCAAGGAGAGAGGAGGCTCGATGAAAAAAGCCTTTTTTTTTTTTTTTTCAAACTCTCCTGGAGCTTGTGGTTATGAGGATGGTTGGGATGTTTTTACAGCTTCCCAAGTTCTGTTACATACTTGTCTCATTTGAGTCTGAGTGACCTTATGAAGGAGGAGACTGATGTGTCTGTTTTGAAGATAGAAAAGATCAATATTGGAAGTCCAGCGGTAGTGCAGCAGGTTTTAAGTGCATGTGGCGCAAAGCACAAGGATCTGTGTAAGGATCCCGGTTCGAGCCTCTGGCTCCCCACCTACAGGGGAGTTGCTTCACAAGTGGTGAAACAGGTCTGTAGGTGTCTTTCTCTCCCCCTCTCTATCTTCTCCTCTCTCCATTTCTCTCTGTCCTATCCAACAATAATGATGACAATAATAATAATGACTACAACAATAAAACAAGGGTAACAAAAGGGAGTAAATAAATGCTTTTTTAAAAAGATCAATATCAGAGTATTGGAAATGAGTTACATGTCAGACTTTGAATTTGAGCCTAGATTTCTTTTTTACTCTCCAAATCAGGTATATCCCCCCCCACCTTTGAAGAATCTAGTGGCTCGTCCACTAGAGGCCCTTGCTTGAGGTCCTAGAATCAAGCTCCTGCAAGGGGAAAAAGCTTCACAAGTAGTGCTACAGGTCTCCTACTATGCAGTCATTCTTACTCTCTTATAAATAAATAAGTACACTCACACACACAGGTATATGCATTGAAAAACATAGAAAAATATATCATGACTTTCCTAACGATCCATACAGATAACTACTAGGAATGGTGGAAGCACCAAGCCCCAGTGATAGCTCTGGTGGCAAAAAGGGGAAGAAATAGTCCCTCTCCGACCTTTCTGTGTCAGATTGTAGGACTTTTCCTGTTAGAGTTATGCAAAGGGCGATGGACAACAAGACTTTCCTATTTCATAAATCTGTCATCTATTTGAAAGCTAAAATTACGGCTTTCTTGGAATACTTTGAGAGGTTGGCAGTATTGGGCGGAAGGTACTCGCTTAAAAGATGCTGGATTCTGCTGATTGTGAATAGCTGCTGTGTGGCCGTGAAGAAATGTGAGACACACTGACTGTTAAGTTAGTGCGTTCATTAAGTAACTGGGAGAGAAGGAGCTTTGGGCAGTAAGAAGCTAGGTCTGAGAAACTTAAACTGTCTTCATGAGTTTCCACGGCTTTTCTGTATGTGACTTAGCTGCTTTCGGTCCTGATTATCAAGAAGAGAAGAAGGACTGAAGAGAGGGCTTTGGTGAGTTTCCTTTGGAGAACATATGCTTGCTTGGCCACAGTCTGATTCCGGTTTTGAGATCGCCATCTCACTCTGGGCTCGAAGCGTCCACAGAATGGAAAGGGAAGTGTTCACTGAATGAAAAAAAAACCTCCTCCTTGCTTGTTTTCATCTCTTCCCCCCCCCCCCCATTTTCCACCCCACAGTGGGCTACCTTGAGAATGGAGAGAGGAGCCAAGGAGAAGAACCACCAGCTCTACAAACCCTATACCAATGGTGAGACTGGTCTTGAGCCTTATCTTATTACTGGTTTCTTAGTAACTTTATTATCTTTTTATATTTACTTATTAGATAGCCTCACAGAGAAACTGGGGGTGGGGGAGATAGACACCTGTACCCCTGCTTCACTGCTTAAGAAGCTTCCCCCCTGCAGGTGGGGACCAAGGGCTTGAACCCAGATCGTTGTGCATGGTAATATGTGTGTTCAACCAGGTGCGTCACCACCTAGCCCTCTTGGATTCTTTTTTTTTTTTTCTTTTTGCATTTATTTATTTGTTATTATATAGAGACAGAACTTGAAAGGGGATGGGGAGAAAGACAGGAAAGACATCTGTAGCCCTGCTTCACCACTTGTGAAGCTTTCCCCCCTGCATGTGGGGACCAGAGGCTTGAACCTGGTTCCTCACACACTGTAATATGTGCTCTTAATCTGGTGCACCACTGCCTGCCCTCCCCCCCACCTTGATTCTTATCCAAATGGCACTGGACTCTCAAGCATGAGGTCTGTGACCCCCCACCCCAGCTTAATCCTCAGTGTTCCATATACCAGAGTGATGCTATAGTTCTTTCTCTCATTAATAAGTAAATCTCCTTTGAAAAGATGTCTTTAAATCTTTAAATGTGGGGAGATAGCATAATGACTATGCAAAAAGACCTTTATGCCTGAGACTCTCCCATACTACCATAAGCCAGAAATGAATCATGCTTTGGAGGGGTGTGTGTGTGTGGGGGGGAATCTCTTTGAAATATGTTCCTAAATGCTTTTGTTCCACACCCACTCTTCACTATATACATAACAGGATATATACTTGTGTATCTTTTAACATGGCTTTCTCCTAACATACTGCCTAACCGACGTGTTCTCATTTGCAGGAATCATTGCAAAAGATCCCACTTCTCTAGAAGAAGAGATCAAAGAAATCCGTCGAAGTGGTAGTAGTAAGGCTCTGGATAACACTCAAGAGTTTGAACTCTCTGACATTTTCTACTTTTGCCGGAAAGGAATGGAGACCATTATGGATGATGAGGTGACAAAGAGATTCTCAGCAGAGGAGCTGGAGTCTTGGAACCTGCTGAGCAGAACCAACTATAACTTCCAGTACATTAGCCTCCGGCTCACTGTCCTCTGGGGACTAGGGGTGCTGATTCGTTATTGCTTCCTTCTGCCACTCAGGTGAGGGCAGGGCCTGGTGGCATCAAAAGCCTTAGACCAATATATAGTCTTCCTACCCATGTCTCTGTTTTGGTTTCCTGTTTCAGAAAGAAAAGGCAGTGAGATTGTTTGACTCACCAATCCCCCAAACTCTTGGATGGGAACACTGGCGGTTATCCTCTAGAGGCCCTTGCATTCTCTGCATGACAGACGGAAATAGTTGGGTCCTTAAAAGACAGATTGCCTGGCTAGGTGGACCAACCACAGAGACAGGGAACATGATGTACTTTCTCACCACTTCTCCTTGGGCCTGGTGGATTCCTTCCTACAGCTGGCCTTTCTAGCACAGAGGCAATATTGAGCTCTCGGTTTTTCTGTATCACGTGCTATTCTGAGTATGTCTTCCTGGATACTGGTACCTTCAGGCTCTATTTCCTGTTGCCTTACAGAGAAGCTGCATTTCTGCCAGAGTTGAAAGCCAAAGGGAAGGTTAAGACAGCAGGACAACAGGTCCCCGAAAGCAGAAAAGTCAGACTTTAGGATCTCCCATCATCCTGGCTGCCTGACACCTGAAGAGATGGTGTCGGCTGAGAGCCAGATCTATCAGGCACACTCAGTTTAGAATCCAGATGATCTCTAGTTCTGACAAGCTTGTTCTAGTGGGAACCTCTTGTCCAAATAGAACTTGAGTCTGGTTTTCACGATGGTCACTTTAATTTTCACACATTGGTCCCTTTGGTGTTCACATAATCAGTTCTGGAGTTGGGGCAAGAATTGATTTGCTCTGGTTTAATTTTTCTTCTTATTACAGGATAGCTCTTGCTTTCACGGGAATTAGTCTTCTGGTGGTGGGCACAACTGTGGTGGGATACTTGCCAAATGGGAGGTGAGTAGAAAAAAAGTTTCCATGTCTGAAAGGTACTTGGTTCTGGAAACAGCGGTTCGAATAGTGAAGGCCAGGCTACTACCTTGGGTACATCCAAAAGAAACTTAGGTAGATGAAATAACCCAGTGATAGGAATGATAGCAACAGTCAAATCTTTTTTTTTTTTTTTCCTAGTTCACTAATATTGATGTGATTTTTTTTTTAAACCATCCCATTTGTGTATTCTTTCCATTTTAATAATAAAGGGAAAGCTGAGGCTTCTTGATTCCAGGTTCAATCCCCAGTACCACCATAAGCCCAAGCCGAATAGTGCTCTGGTCCCTCTCTCTCTCTCTACCTACCTTTTTCCTCTATATTGCTCTCATTAAAATAAATGAAATTTTATATATATATATATATGTATGTATGTATGTATACACACACACACACACACACACACATAAAAGCAAAAGGAACCAAGGAAATAGTGCAATGGCTATGCAAAAAGACTTTTATGTCTGAAGCTCTGAGCTCCCAGGGTCAATTTCCCATACTGCCATAAGTCAGAGGTGAGCAGTGCTCTGGTTAGAAACAAACAAACAAACAAAAACAGCAAACTGAACAAAAGGAAAAGGAAAAACTAGAAAACAATAGAGCTATCAGATTTTACAGCATGCTGTTTAGTTTTGAATATTCTACAAATAAGAGGACAAGAAGTCTAGATATAATGGTTTTGTTACTAAAAAAAAAAAAAAAAATGCTTTCGACGACCTCACCAATGTGTCCTGGGACCTTACCCCTCCAGAGCTCTACCTCACAGAGAACGATAGAAACAGGCTGAGAGTGTGGACTGAATTGCCAACACCCATGTCCAGTGGAAAAGCAATTACAGAAGCCAGAACTCCTTTCCTCTGCACCCCCAAAAAGTTTTGATCCATACTCCCAGCAGGGGAGAAGTAATAGAGGATAAGAGGGCTCTGAACTCCAGCTCCAACAGGATCCACAGAAAGAGGAGGAAAAAGGGAGGGACATTTGGATGTAGTAATATGGTCATGAGTGGCTTGAGGGGAAGAGAGGACTGGACTTGAAGAAAAATGGAGCAATTATGTACAGATGTAGACAGATGGTTGTAGAGATGATGGTTGGCCCGTGTCTGCAACCTTGGGAGAACTGTGATGGCTTGCAATGGAGGAGTTGGGGATTGGTGGTGGGAACGGTGTGGAATTATACCCCTGTTGACATGTAACTTTGAATTAAATGAATATTAAGTCAGTAAAGGAAGAAAGAAAAGAAAAGGAAAGAAGAGAAAGAAAGAAAGGTCGGCCTTTCTGGGGAAGTTCTGGGGCTACCAGACTTGGCCATTGAACAGGTTTGCCTCTTAGGTCTTTGTGTTGCCTGTAGATATTGACTGGGAAGGAATGATGACTCACCTTTGTTGGAAATTATAGGGCTGTGAATTCTTTTTGTCACTAGAAGTCCAATGCGCTATCCATTGCACCACAGAGCCACCTGTAGGGCTGTGAATTCTAAACTCATTAATAAAAGTGAATTAAAAAAAAAAAGATTTATTGATGACAAAGAGGAGGAGAGAGAGAGAACCAAAGTATCACTCTGGCACATGCAGTGCCAGGGGTTGAACTCAGAATCTCTAATGCTTTTATCCACTGTGCCACCTCCTGGACCACAATGAAGATGAATTTAAGCAATCATTATTTTTATTTCTCATGCGTGACATAAAATTTATACAGGGTTTTGCCACATGCACTAATATTTACAAAAGTATAGTCATAAGGACTGTGGCAGTCATAGTTAAGCTGTAAAAGTTGGCAACTTTCGCTGTCTTCCTCTCTGTACAACAAAAATCTTGGTTCTGTTGCTACAGGTTTAAGGAGTTCCTGAGTAAACACGTTCACCTGATGTGTTACCGCATCTGTGTGAGAGCCCTGACAGCCATCATTACTTACCATGACAGGTAAGGTAACTTAGTGTGATTCAGAGGGAAGTGGCACTGGCCACATATGACTCAGACCTACGATCTCTTCTGAGCTTTCAGTCAGAGCTGATAAAAACTGGTGAGGTGAGAGCTGAGTTCCAAATGCACTGGTTCACACTCATTTTTGTTGCTTTGCATATATATTAAACACAGGAAAAACAGACCTAGAAATGGCGGTATCTGCGTAGCCAATCACACTTCTCCAATCGATGTCATCATTTTAGCCAGCGATGGCTATTATGCTATGGTAAGACCTCTTTCTGTTGTCTTCTTGGGGCAAGATTTCTTTCTTTACACTGCTTGAGGCTAGTGCCACATGGGGCTTTTTCTTAAGGTAACCATGTTTGTTTGTTTATTTATTTATTCTCTTTTGTTGCCCTCGTTGTTTTATTGTTGTAGTTGATGTCGTCGTTGTTGGATAGGCCAGAGAGAAATGGAGAGAGGAGGGGAAGACAGGGGGAGAGAAAGATAAACACCTCTGCTTTACCACCTGTGAAGTGACTCCCCTGCAGATGGGGAGCCGGGGGCTCGAACCGGGATCCTTATGCTGGTCCTTGCGCTTTGCACCACCTGCACTTAACCCGCTGCGCTACCGTCGGACTCCCAGTGTAACCATGTTTTTATACCAGACTCCCACTTCTCAGTGTCACCTTTTGGCGGGTAACCCTAACCCTCTCCTGAGCAGATTTAGCAGAGTATGGGTACCTTTTGGGAACAAGAATTTCCATTACAGAGCGGGGGATTTGTGGGAGGGTGGCTTCACTACTTTGTATTCCTTTGTCTGAAATTAGGTAGGTCAAGTGCACGGGGGACTCATGGGTGTGATTCAGAGAGCCATGGTGAAGGCCTGCCCCCACGTCTGGTTTGAACGTTCTGAAGTTAAAGATCGCCACCTGGTGGCTAAAAGGTAAATCACTAAAATATTATTGCATTACTGCTCTGTTTTACCAACTATAATATGCTTTTTTGAGAAGTAGTTACCTTTCACCAAGTTGCTGAATTATACACTGAGCCTATACTGCTTTCATAATAAAACATTTTTTTTAAAACGGACTATTAAAAGTTTAGAAGTCCTGTTATTTACCAATAAAGTTCTGCAACTTTTTTTATTAACACGTCAACTCTTATGCAGTTTCTGAGTTCAAAGTGAGTTTGTTACCATAAATGAAAGCAATCTGTGGCAATGGAACAAGTACTGCTCTTTTTTAAAAAATATTTATTTATTCCCTTTTGTTGCTCTTGTTTTATTGTTGTAGTTATTATTGATGTTGTCATTGTTGGATAGGACAGAGAGAAATGGAGAGAGGAAGGAAAGACAGAGAGGGGGAGAGACACCTGCAGACCTGCTTCACTGCCTGTGAAGTGACTCCCCTGCAGGTGGGGAACCGGGGGCTTGAACTGGGATACTTACGCCAGCCCTTGCGCTTTGCGCCATATGCACTTAACCTGCTGCGCTACCATCCAGCTCCCAGTACCGCTCTTTTAAGTTTTTAAAAGAAGTACATACATGGAACTCTGGTGGTGGGAATTGTGTGGAGTTGAGCTCCTCGTATCCTGTGGTCATGTCAATATTTTTTTATTTTATAAATTTTTTTAAAAAGAAGGTAAATACATATGGAGCAAGATATTGTAGTAGCATGATTCATGGCTCAACTGGGATCATCTCCCTCAGAGACAAATGAGCCTGTCACTTCGCAGCATATCCTAAAGACAGTGTTTAATCAGGTGGGACAGTAGGTCCAGCCCAGCACCACTCTTAGGAATTTGTAGGCATTGTTTATTGAGGGTGCCATTTGCAAGGACTGCTGGCAGGTAGTCTAAGACCCAAGGCAATGTTCTCTGTGTACAAAATGATACTCAAATGAAGTAAATAAAAGTCATCTGTTTTTTCCCTCTCTTTATAAGTTACATTTTTTTTATTATCTTTATTTATTGGGTAGAGACAGCCAGGAATTGAGAGGGAGGGAAAGGGCTGATAGAGAGGGAGAGAGACAGAAAGACTCCTGCAGCCCTGCTTCACCACTCGTGAAGCTTTCCTCTTGCGGGTGGGGACTGGGGCCTTGAACTCAGGTCCTTGTGCACTGTAATGTGTGCGCTCACCCAGGTGCGCCACCACCCAGGCCCTGTACGTTACATTTTTATGATATTGAAATTCTTGGTGGCTAAAAGGCAGGGTCATGTTTGTTAACTTGCTTGTGTTGCCTAAGAGTGTCACAGCTATAGAAATGATTTATAAGTGTGTTTTGATGATGATAGAACTAAGGCTGCTAACCCTTCACTGTGTCTTCCTTTTCGAAAGACTGACAGAGCATGTGCAGGATAAAAGCAAACTACCAATCCTCATCTTCCCAGAAGGTAAGAAGGGATTGATGACCATGGAGACATTTCTTTGTGGGTAGACCATTTAGCATCTAACTCTGAGGTTGCCTTGGAACCAAGTCTCTGTTGGGGTTACCTTTTTTTTTTTCCCCATTTGATAGGACAGAGAGAAATTGAGAGACGAGGGGGAGATAAGAGAGAGGGAGAGAAAGATACCTGAAGACCTGCTTCACCACTCATGAAGCATTATGCCTGCAGGTGGGGAGCAGGGCCTTGAACCCTGGTCCTTGCACTTACTGTCTATAGTACTATGTACGCTTAACAGGGTATGCTACCACTCAGCTCCTGGAACTGTTTTTACTGAATAGTGTTAGGCTTCCTTTAAAGGGAGTAAAATCTTGGGAAATTCAGAATTTGGACCAAGAATGCTATAATGATATATATATTTTTTCTGCTGCAAGAATCCATTCTGTGGGGGCTGGGTGGTGGCATACTCAGTTGAGCACACACATTATCCCTGCTCCCCGCCTGGAGAAGGGATGCTTCACGAGTAGTAAAGATCTATAGATAATCTACCTTTCTCTCTCCCTGTCTCTTATCTCTCTCTCTCTCTCTCTCCCCCTCCCCCTCAGTTTCTCTCTGTCCCATCAATTAAAATAGAAAGGCAAAAACAAAACAAAAAGCCAGTAGTGGTAGTGCTGGCACCAAGCCCTAGTGATAAATGCCTGTGGGAAAAAAGTAAGAAAAAGAAAGAAAGATCCTTCTATAATGCCAGCATGATTGAAATTTCAGTTTCCTATAGAAATTGGGGACCTCATAAATTTAGTTTCATGTGTGTATGCATTTAATTTTTTTTTCTGACTGAGACACAGCACAAAAAAAAGGAACAGTCTTGTTCTCTTGCGTGGCTGTGGGGCTCACGTCTGTCACTTCATGCATGTCAGGCAGGTGTACTGCCAGTGAGGAACCTCTCTAGCCCTCAGACTGGCATTATCAGCCCAGAGGGCCTGTAGCAAGAGAATAGAGAGCAAGAAGGCATTTTGCTCATCTTTTTTTTTTTTTTTTACATGTTTCTTAATAAACTAGAGTTGGTGGTAGGCTTTTCCTGTTTAAAGAGCTATCAGGAGAATTTTTACTACATGTGGTGCCTGAACTTCTAATCTCTGGGAATAAAGGACTGAAAGAAATAGCACTTTACTCTCTCCTGAATTTTAGGAACCTGCATCAATAACACGTCGGTGATGATGTTCAAAAAGGGAAGTTTTGAAATTGGAGCCACGGTTTATCCTGTTGCCATCAAGGTACAATACCTGCCAAAGACACATGTTGTTTTATTGTAGCAGCCAGAGGAGGTAGAGGGAGCCACTGGTGTCAGCAGTCAGTAGGTCGATCTTCTCCAGCAGAGCATCTTGAGATAAGGCTGGTGTGGGGGGAGAGAGAGGACATGAAGTTGTCATTAGCTCATCAGAATGGACAGCCACTCACACCTAGCCACTGCCGCTGCCACTACATTCAAGAAACGATAGAACTTTCTAAGTATATCTCTTCCACTTACTATCTCTGTCTTCATAAATATACCTGGAATGCAGGGACTGGAGTAGGGGGTGGCGGGAAAGGACAGTGGAAGAGTTGCAGGTGTTATGGGGCTTCCAGGTCTAGTGGAGAGGTGAGTTGGAGGGGTGCACGTGTATGCTTAGCACTGAAGGAAGAAACTGCTGCCCTGCTTTGGATTGTGGTATCTTAGCTATGAAGAACAGCTGATAGTGAAATGGCCCTTGAGAGCACATCTAGTCAGTCACCCACTTTTTAAGGAACTTGTACCTTTAATCTGGAAGCTCATCTAGAGAGCTCTAAAGTAAATAGTTTCTCTTAGTTAAAAACAAACACATGGGGTCCAGGGTGGTAGCATACTGGGTTAAGCACACATAGTACGAAATGCAAGGACCTGCACAAGGCTCCCGGTTCGAGCCTCCAGCTCCCCACCTGCAGGGGGTTGCTTTACAGGCGGTGAAGCAGGTCTGCAGGTATCTGTCTTTCTCTCTATCTTCCCTCCCCTCACCTCTCAACTTCTCTCTGTCTTAACCAAAATTTGTAATGCAGTGGATTTGTAATGCAGGCACCCTGCAATAACCCTGGAGACAAAAAACAAAAAAAACCACAGCACACACACACATTGTCTTTTTCCCCTTCTTCTTATTGCCACCATGGTTGTCTTCAGCGCTATATATCCACTGTTCCTGGTGGCTAATTTTTCCTTTTTTTTTTTTTTTTTCTTCTTCTTGGTAGGGGAGATAGGGAGGGAGGGAGAGAAGGAAAGAGGGGAGAGAAAGAGAGAGAGAGAGAAAGAAACCTGCATTAAAGCTTCACTGTTTATGAAAGTTGTCTCCCTGCAGGCAGGGACTGGGGACTTGAACCCAGATCATTGTGTATGGTAATGTGTGCTCAGTCAAATCCCAACCCCCCCCCCCAGTTTCCCTTTTTATGTTTTCTCTTCCCCTTCACACCTGTCCAATTTTATGGACAGAAAAGAGGTGTATATTATTATTTCAAAAAAATTCTTTCTCACATTATCACTTCTTTAAAAAACAGACTTGTTAATATGTTTACAGTATTTTGGTTGAAATCGTAGATCAGGGTAAACAGTGAGTAAGTTTGAGCCACAATTGCGCATACATTTTACTCTCCGAGATGCCTTTGTCTGAAGTTGTGTAATGCAGCATTCCTGTTGGCTAAGCAAACACTGAGCAGCCATGGATGGCAAATGAACAGAGTCTGCAGGCTAGATCTGTGGGGCAAGGCTATTCAGGAGATTTGCTGAGGATCCTGTGTCTGAGTATAGCAATAAACAAAAGTCACAGGGACCAGGTGATGGTGCACCAGGTAATATGTACAGATTATAGTGTGTGAGGGCCGAGGTTCAAGCCTCCTATCCCTACTTGTAGAGGAGACGCTTCACAAGTGGTAAAGTAATGCTGCAGGTGTCTCTCTCCTCTGTCTTCCCCCTTCCCTCTCAATTTCTGTCTCTACCCAAAATAAATACTAGAAAGAGAGAGTCATAGCACTGGCTGCTGTGTTTTAGAGACAGAGAATATAGTTGTGTCATAGATGTGCTGTTCTGCACTGTAATGTATTAATGTGTAGCTTTACCATATGTTTATTAGCTAAAACGCTTCTAAACTGAAGCGCTGTAGCTTCCTTTAATACGGTGGAGACCAGGCTCAAATCTGAAACTATTTGACATACTTTTTGTGAAGCTTTCATTGGTAGTCGAACTTGAATAGCCTAAGAAGTATTAAAGCTCATGTTCCATTTCCACCAAAATCAAATCATTATTTGATTTTGAGGAATTTATTGCTTTTTGAGCTGTCCCCCCCCTTTTTTTTTTTTACCAGAGCACTTGCTCAACTCTGGCTTGGTGGGGGAGGGGAGGGGAAAATTGAACCTGGGACCTTATAGCCTTAGACTCGAGTGTCTGTTTGCATAACCATGATGCTGTCTACCCCCCCCATTCCCTTACTTTTTATACACCAGTGTCTTCAGAAAGAATAGAGAACCAGCCCTCAGGCTCTTACATACAACAGCAAAATTACTATCTGTGCTGTGCTTTATACAACAACATTTTGTTCTACTCTTCTAGTGCAGCTTCTGTTTGAAACTCACTTTTCCTTAGGGCCCAGGCAGTGGTGCACCCCTGCCGGACTAGCTTCGTGGGCGGGAGAGAGAGACGACCAGGGACTCATGGCTGAGTGGTACGCAGTTCAGTCTTTATTCATGTGGAACGCAGCGCAATCTAAGCTATCTCTAATCACAATCCTGTTCTTATATATCCTGAGGTGGAAGAGTCAGGTCCGAAGAGGATGTACGTAGGATAGGGGGTGGGGAGAAGAAAAAGTGTGCAAAACAGTGAGGATTAAACCAATGCCCTGGAGGCAGGGCGGTGCTTAGTTAACAGTGGTTATGTAAATAGAATACAGTGTTAAGCAGGGAGGATTAAACCAATGAAACAGAAGGGGTCTTAGAAGCAGAATTTAGAAGCAGACCAACACACCCTGTCAGAATGCACACATTACCTTGTATCAAGACTGAGGTTCAAGCCTCCTTGCTTGCAGTTTCAAAGTGGTGGAGCAATGCTCTAGGTGTCTCTTCCTCTCCCACACTTCCTTTCTGTCCCTTTCTGTGTGTCTCTTAAAAAGGAATAGAAAAGGGGGTATGGCCACCAGGAGCAGTGAAGTCATTGTGTAAGCATTAAGTTATGACCCTGGTGGCAAATATATATATATATCCCCCTTTGTGTATGTGTCAAATGTGAGCATATCACTTCTACAGTGAAATCTGAATTTCTTCATTTTTGTAGTTAGGTCTATAAAGAGGCATAAGCTGTCTAATTTTTGTTCTGAAAAATGATAAAATTTGAGGTTTGAAAGACGTAAGATAGTATATGGACCATAGAGTTCAAATCCAGCCTCTCATTGCTCAAGTGCTAAAGTTGTTGCTGTAGTTTTTCTTCTGCTGTGCCCTCTCAGGCTCTTCCAAGGAAAAGGCACTCTCCAACATGGGTGGCAGCTTGTTGCTGTGGTGTGACTACTCATTTTCATTTTATTTACTACTCATTTTCATTTTATTTATTTATTATTGGATAGAGACAGAAGTTGAGGGGGGGAGTCGGGCTGTAGCGCAGCGGGTTAAGCGCAGGTGGCGCAAAGCACAAGGACCGGCATAAGGATCCCGGTTCGAACCCCGGCTCCCCACCTGCAGGGGAGTCGCTTCACAGGCGGTGAAGCAGGTCTGCAGGTGTCTTATCTTTCTCTCCTCCTCTCTGTCTTCCCCTCCTCTCTCCATTTCTCTCAGTCCTATCCAACAACGACAACAACAATAATAACTACAACAATAAAACAACAAGGGCAACAAAAGGGAATAAATAAATATTAAAAGAAAAAAAAAAGAAGTTTGAGAGGGGAGTGAGATAGCATAGAGATGGAGAGAGACACCTGCAGCCCTGCTTCACCATTCATGAAGATTTCCCCCTGCAGGTAGGGACCAGGTCCTTGAACCTAGGTCCTTGTCCACTGTAATGTGTGCACTTAACCAGTTGCATCAGCACCTGGCCCCCATCTAGATTATTTATTCTAGCACCTATTCCCCATGTACCAAACAGAAGCCTTTTTTTAATACTTACTTATTTATTCATTCCCTTTTTGTTGCCCTTATTGTTTTATTGTAGTTATTATTGTTGTTACTGATATCATCATTGTTGGGTAGGACAGAGAGATGGAGAGAGGAGGGGAAGACAGAGTGGGAGAGAAAGATAGACCCCTGCAGACCTGCTTCACTGCTTGTGAAGCGACTCCCCTACAGGTGGGGAGCCAGGGGCTCGAACCAGAATCCTTTTGCCGGTCCTTGTGCTTTGCACCACCTGCCCTACCGCCCGACTCCCTCAAACATAGAGATCTTATCTGTTCTCAGCAAACATCTATCCAGTGGTCAACACTGATAAAACTTCCACTGAAACAGATGTTCAGATTTTCACCACTATAGCTTAAGCATCTAATTGATTTCACCTTGGTTTAGGGCGCTAGAAATGTCAAAAAGTTGGTAATCATGTAAGCTTGTTTCAGAGATGTGTATGTGTAAGTGGGTGGCATGTCGGAGCTAAGCTTTGTGGCAGGGAAGGGGAAGCAGGTTTGGTGAAATGTTGAGACTTGTTGAACCAGGGAATCAGCACATTGAGAGAGGTGTATCATCCTGCCTGCTCTCTTTGGCTTTAGAACGTGCTTGAAAACTTATACGCCTGAGTGAATAAGGTGTAAAACTAACCAGAGGCGGTTTGTTTGAGTAAGAGTGCTAGGAGTTCTTTATAACCATCTAGAACCCGATTCTGGATGAGTTTGGGGGAGGGTCAGCTTTGCCAGAGGTCAGCACTTCTGGGAGTTGAATTACCACCAAGGTGTGTGTGCAGGTGCTGGGGGTACCTTTTAATCTGCCACAGCCCCACGGGTGCCTCTGAGCAGTTGCTGCGGCCCCTTTGAGCTGCTACAACAAATAGTTCCATTCATTCTGGCTCTCCGTTGGTTTTCAGTATGATCCTCAGTTCGGTGATGCCTTCTGGAACAGCAGCAAATACGGCATGGTGACGTACTTGCTGAGGATGATGACCAGCTGGGCCATTGTTTGCAGTGTTTGGTACCTGCCTCCCATGACCAGAGAGGTAGGTAGCCTCAGCAGTGCAGGCTCTTTATGTGCAGGGGTCTGGCTGTGAATCTGGGCTGAATGGTCTCGTTCCTTTTTTTTTTTAACCGAAGCACTTATCAGCTCTGGCTTATGGTGGTATGGGGGTTGCACATAGGACTTCAGAGCCTCAAGCAAGAGAGTCTCTTTACATAACCATTATGCTATCTCCCCCTGCCCTCCGTTCCTTCTTTCTTACAGGCTGATGAAGATGCTGTCCAGTTTGCAAATAGGGTGAAATCCGCCATTGCCAGGCAGGGAGGACTTGTAGACCTGCTATGGTAAGTGAGAGCTGGATCTTTCTCAGCTGAGTCCTACAGGAATGAGTTGATGAAAACCAGTGCCGAGACCATTGACTGCCATGGACACAGTCCCCCGCTCCCTGGTCAGGAGAATTAAACCTACCAGCCCTGGGATTGAGTTTCAGCCTGCAAGTGCCCTTTGCTGCCTTACACAAGGTGATACTAGAGCGTGAGATAATTACGCTTTATGGAGAGGGAGCTGGGTAGGGATGAATGTGGCCCTGGGAAACTGCCCGCCTCCTAAAGGATCCTCAGGCATAAGTACGGGCAGCACCTCTGGGTGGCACTTGACTCAAGTGGGCATTGTAGGAGAAGAAAGCCTAGAAAAATAAAATGTTAAACCCACCTGTGGGTTCTCAGGTAAGGGTCTGGTTCTCAGCCTAGCCTTTAAAAAATGTGTATGTGTATTGAGCGCTTACCCGGTACCGCTCATGCTTGGTGAGAATTACATTTCCTCCTCACAGTAACTCCAAGGAACAAAGGGATGCTGCTCCCATTTCACAAGTGAAAAGCTGAAACCCCCCCAAAGGACTTTAGGAGGAGGGATGGGGGATGTAAGGCCATGGAGAAAGTGATGGGTAGTGGCTCATGATGGCGGGGAAGGGCCTAAGCTGGGGGGTTTCGCAGACACCTATCATGGGCATATGAGATATTGTACCCACGTGCCAACAACTGTACTGTAATCCGTTAAGCCCCTAATAAAATAAAATAAAACAATTGTTAGCATTTTTCTCTAGGAAACATAAGAAAAGTTAGTCTCAAAAAAAAGAAAGAAAGAAAGAAAGTGAAACCCTTAGAGTTTCAGTGATTGTAAGCACTGAAGCCAGATTTTCAGCTCAGGTCTGACAGGCAGCCAGAGCTGGGTTTGTCAACCACTCTTCCATGTTCCCTGGCGCTGAGACAGGTCAGCACAAGGGAGTTGCCTTTAAAAGGACGTTCCTCCTGTGCTTTTTTTTTTTCCTAAGATTTTTAAAAATATTTATTCTCTTTTGTTGCCCTTATTTTATTGTTGTAATTATTATTGATGTCATCATTGTTGGATAGGACAGAGAGAAATGGAGAGAGATGGGGAAGACAGAGATGGGGAGAGAAAGATAAGACACCTGCTTCACCGCCTGTGAAGCGACTCCCCTGCAGGTGGGGAGCCAGTGGCTCCAACCAGGATCCTTACACCTGTCCTTGTGCTTTGCACCACCTGCGCTTAACCTGCTGAGCTACTGCCTGACTCCCCCTTCTGTGTTTTTAAGAGTGTGGCAGGCGTCTCCAGGGATGAGGGCTTCACTGGAGTTTTTTTTTCACCATCCGTACCTCCTTAACTGAAAAGGTGTAACTGAAAGACGGCCTTTCACTAATCACTGATAAGTCCAGTTTAAGAGGGTTTGTTAGGGGGAAGTCAAAGGGAGGTGCTGAGTGTCAGGCCAGCACTCTGAAAGTCATTTTGATTCCTTTCCATTACCACCCTTTGAATATGGAGAATTAAGACCTTTTTTTTTTTTTTTTTTTATAGAGACAGGCCATGAGAGAGAAAGAAATGAAAGATCCCACAGCATGAAGCCTGGGAAAGTGAGAGCTGGGCAAGTAAGAACTTGCATTTCTGCTTATACTCATTATTCACATGAATTTGGAGAATCCCTAAGTCTGAGTTTTGCAGATTTTTTTTGTTTTTACAATAGTTATCCCAATATTTTTTTAAATTTAGTTATTTTGGATAGAGATAGAAGCTGAGAGGGGAGGAGAAGGTGGGGGATGGTGGGGAGAGAGACCTGCAGCACTGTTTTACCACTTATGAAGCTACCTCTCTGCAGGTAAGAGACTGGGGGCTTGGACACAGGTTCTTGTGCACTGCCATGTCTGTACTTGATCAGGCGTGCCACCACCCAGCTCCTCAATAGTTACTTAAAATTTTTTTTTTTAATATTTATTTATTCCCTTTTGTTGCCCTTGTTTTGTTGTTGTAGTTATTATTATTGTCATTGTTGGATAGGACAGAGAGAAATGGAGAGAGGAGGGGAAGACAGAGAGGGGGAGAGAAAGATAGACACCTGCAGACCTGCTTCACTGCCTATGAAGTGACTTCCCTGCAGGTAGGGAGCTGGGATCCTCAATATTTATTTTTTAAATATTTAAAAAAAATATTTATTCCCTTTTGTTGCCCTTGTTTTGTTGTTGTAGTTATTATTGTTGTTGTTGGATAGGACAGAGAGAAATGGAGAGAGGAGGGGGCAAGACAGAGAGGGGTAGAGAAAGATAGACACCTGCAGACCTGCTTCACTGCCTGTGAAGCGACTTCCCTGCAGGTGGGGAGCCGGGATCCTCGCCAGTCCTCATGCTTTACCTCACCTGCGCTTAACCTGCTGTGCTACTGCCCATCTGTGCTGGGCTAGCGTGGGAGTGCCTCTTCCCGGGCGCGTACTCTGGGTTGGAGACAAAGCAACCCTGAAGCCAGCCTGGGCTGCTACTCACTCAGCCATGAGAGAGAGAGAGAGAGGGAGAAGGAGAGGGAGAGAGAAAGATGACCCAGGAACCAAGCTTATGGTGGTGAGGCAGTTCGATTCTTTATTGATCAGAGAGAGAGCCAAGGCTTTTTAAAAGGCAGACCCCAAAGTGGCAAGTCGGAAACAGAAATGTCTTGACATGGTTTGGAAAGGGGCTGAGAAAAGTAGGAACTTCCTTAGCAACTCTTGTGGGTTTTAATTGGTAGGATTAATAATACCCTGGAGGCAGGGAGGGTCTTGAGGGTAGACAGAAGATAGATCAAAGGAATGGAATGGGTGGGGATCTTTCAGGCAAAACAATGATTATGTAGGTAGACCATTGTATCAGGAATGCAGGGCGGAGCAGGGGGAGCTGGCTTAATGTTTTAAGGAATGCGGGGCTCCTGGAGGCAGAAAAATGCAGGACGCTTTGTGAGGCAGGGAGTCTGATAAGACAGGGCAAACCTTTGGAGTTACTCCTGTCCCTTCTTGCTCAACCTCTTGGTAGAGAGAGAGACTGACAGGATAGATGCACTCCTCAGGTCAAGCCCTGCCAGGCTCTACCACATCCTCACAATTTCCTGACACGACTCCCATAAATGTTTTATTTTAATGATAGTCAGAGGGAAGAAAAACCAGAGTACTGCTCAGCTCTGGCTTATGGTGGTGCTGGGGATTGAACCTGGGATCTCAGAACCTCAGGCATGAGAGTCTTTTGCATAACAGTTATGTTCTCTGCCCAGCCCAACTCTGTATTTCTTAAAGTGTGGCTTACCTTCCTTACATAATGCCACTATTATTTTTTATAAGGTAAAAAGGAATGTTAAGAGTAAAAGAGAATTTTAAACTCTGGTATAAGATTTAGAGATTACAAAGGACCTTGAATACAAGTTGTGCATTCTGACCCCAGGACAAGAGTGAGCTTTATGGTAGAAAGATGGGGAAGCCAGGAGTTCAGGGCCATTCTCTGAAGTCATCCTACAGACAGTGTGGGGAATGCCCTTGTTTCTGGTAGGTTTTGGGTCCCTGCAATGTACCTGCCTATGCAGAGACCGATGGGGGAAGTCGTCTTTACTCTTACATCCAGCCATTTTCTCCTCAGGGATGGTGGCCTAAAGAGGGAGAAGGTGAAGGACACATTCAAAGAGGAACAGCAAAAGCTATACAGCAAGATGATTGTCGGGAACCATGAAGACAGGAGCCGCTCCTGAGTCTGCACCTTATGCTGGCGGGAGCCACACAGGCCCAAATCCTAACCTGAGAGCCAGCTGGAGTTGGCACCACTACCCCCCACCCCCCCCACCCACCCCCCCACGCACCTGCTACATCCTTTCCAGACTCCAGGGCTCTCTGGGCTGCTCAGGATCCAGGACTCCAGCTCCTTCAGAGCCGCCCCAGGACCGCTGGGCTTGCAGTCTGAAGTGAGCGCCGCTGGGTATCACTGCCCAGGACAAGAGGCCTTCTTGTTTTTCTTACAATAAGACCATTGGAGGATCGCCATTAAAGTCAACTCTGCTTGCACACATGTGGGCTACTGGTTTGGGAAGAACTGGCCCCATTCCTGTTTTCAGACATTTGGCTGTTAAGTCTGTTGAGGAGGCCCACATGCTAGGGGCGTGGCTGAGGTGAGGAGAGGCTTGGCCGGCAGGGCAGGGTGACTTGCTTCAGCCTAAATGCCATGCCCCCTTCCTCCCCAGCCTCAGAACTCTGAAGAAACGTTTTGGAAAAACAAAAACTAGCATTGGGGGGGGGGGGGAGGAGGTGCTTCAACAGAATGAAGTTGTGAATCCCTGAGCCGCTGCCCCCAAGGGGATGGGAAGAGTGAGTTCACCACCAACTGTGTGGTAGGACCCAAGAGTCCTTTTGCATTCAAACTCCAGTGCTAACACTGAACTCCCATGTGACTTGCTCCTTGTTAACATGTGCCTCAGTTTCCCCATCTGTAACCTGGGTGGGGGAAGGGGGAAGGGTGGTAATACCTACCTCACAGGGTTGTTGTGGGGATTAAAGTGCTACTATAAGTGAAGGACAAGTAAAGATCAGTATTCTCAGTACACGTCTGTGAAGTCAGCATGGCAAGGTCCGAGTTCAGAGCTGCTCCACAGGGCTTTAGCTTTTTTGTGAGTAAATAAAATTGTCTCTGATGGTGAATGAATTGAGGGATTTTTTTCCCTTCACTCTCTCTTAGATATAGCCCTTAGCAATTCGACTTGTTATTCGACTTTCATTTTAGCGACGCTACAGTTCTCTGACTTGAACATAACCCCAGGGACTAGAGGGGACCCACTGGACTTCTAGACTAAGACGGCGAGTTTTTCCGACATAGGTGAACAGCTCACGCCAGGTGTTTAACATACCTCTGGTTAGTTTAGGATTTCCAATACAAACCACGTGTGGATTAGAAGTGGCGGTGGAGCACTCTTTATTGAGATGGGGGAATAGAAAGCACAGGACCACGGGAGGAATGGAGGAAGGCAGGTGGGGCAGGAGCAGGCTCTGGCACCTTCCATGCAGGTGGGGATTTGGGAAGGTGGGTATTGGGCGCACTGTGGGCGTCAGCTTTGGGCTTTTCCTGCGTAAGGAAACTAAAGGCTCCGTGGGCCACCTGCACTGGAGGCAGACCTGCCCCTGGCAGTTCTAGCCTCGGGTTCTTCAGAAGAGACTTGCCTAGCCCCCACCAATTATCCATCCACCCATGCCACCTGTCTCTTTCCTTGTTCCAGGGTAGCACAGTCACAACGCCTGCAGGGACTTATACCAGCCCTGTTGAGTATCACCTGTCTGAAGGTGACCTGGCCTGTGCTTTGGGAGTGTGGAAGTGAGCCCCTGCTCCTGCCTTTGTGCTGCTGCCACCTTGTCTTTGCTTACCCTTACTGTGACATTCCCAACTGTCCTGTATCCACCCTCAAGAGCCCTCCCCACCCTATGTCCTCCTCGCTCTGTTGCTAGTGAACAATTCTTATTCAAACACTGTTACGTCTAGAACAATTTCTTATTAACTATTTTTGCAAAATGAGGAAGCAGTGGGTCTCAGCCTTTGTATGTTTAACATTTCTTAAAACCTACTTGGAATGATCTTTAAAGGTTGATCTTGGAGAATTGTTTTTCTGTTCAGTATGTTTATTTCGTGACTTTTTTCTTAAATTGCCTCCAGGGTTATCACTGAGGCTTGTTGTCAGCACTACAAATCCACCACTCCTAGCAACCATTTTTTTAAATTTCTATTTTATTCGATAGGACAGAGAGAAATTAAGAGGGGAGGGGGGAATGAGAGAGAAAGACACTTGCAGACCTGCTTCACCACTCATGAAAGGTCCCCCTACAAGTGGGGACGGGGGCTTGAACCCAGGTGCATCACCACCTGGCCCCTTTTTGTATCTCCCTAAATCCCTCCCTCCCTTCTTTCCTTCCTTCTGTCTTTTCTTTTTCTACCCATAGAGAATGAAACTAGGGTCTCAAATGTGCAATACCACTGCTAAGTGGCCCCCTAAAGCCAATCTTCAAATTATTTTAGAGAGTGAAGGACAGAGTAGAGGGATAGAGATGCCATAGCATTGTTTCACTATCCATGGAGTTCCCTTGGAGCTGTCATCTTGCTAGGGCTTGAACTCAGGGCTTCATATATAGTAAGGCATTTGACCTAACCAGTGAGCTATCGCCTGACACCCCCCACACACACACACACACACCTACCCTGTTCCCCATTCATAGGCTGACTTTCCATTTTATTTCAGATAGGGAGAGATATCATAACATCACTCTATCATCTGTGGAGCTTCCCCCATGTGGGGCCAGAGTTCAAATCTGGGGTCTTGTGCATAGTGAGGTGTGTGCTCTACCAATGAACTGTCTCTGGCCCCATTAATGATTTGTTTCTAGTTCTCACATTCTTTTCAGCAGAACTGTCTATGGCTGATAACAGTATTACAAGAACCTGTTTTAGTGTCAACGTCTGTATCAAAGCGATGGTTAAGAAAAGGATTTTCTGTTACCAGGTGAGAAAGACTGAATTAGAACCCTGAAATAGTATCTCTGGAGTTTTTATTCAGTGCTTGTTACAGACATGCAGATTTACCAGGCTGCCTCATCTTTTAATTGGAGGCCCTTTAGATTCCAAGTTACCCATCAGAGAGCTTATTCTGGGTTAGCTAAGTTGACCTGTTTGGTGAAACCGTACAGTAGTTGGGAATCAGGACCAGGGCATATGTAAAGCAATACAAGTGCAAAATATAGCTACCCCTGCGGTGCCAGCTGCAATGGAGAGGAGAAGAAAACTGATGGGCATTAACTAGTGAGGTGAGCACCGGCCAGCTTCTGATGCCATCCCCAACCTGCCTGTCACAACCTTTGGACAGCAGAACCCTTTCTGTGCTGAGCACTAACTCACTTGTCTTGTATGCGTCTCCTGGACCTATAAAGCCTGCCATCACCTTCCTGGAGTTGAGTCAAAACTCAGTGGCAATAATATTAGAGCATAATATTTCTCATCATGCCCTAGTGTGAGGCAGTTCACTGTGTTGGGGGTCCCATTCACCTGCTGTGTGTCTTGGATGGCCAGACTCAATTTCCCCAGTTGCCCCATCTGTCTGGATTGGGAGGGCAGCTGCATGCACACTGACTCTTGGACAGGTTAAGAGACGACCATCCTGCCATCTATCTTCCATTGCTCTAACACCCACACTCCCCCCCCCTCCCCAGTCAATATGTCTCTCTCCGATGGGAAAGTTAATAAATTTTGCTCTAGATTAAAAGTATTGATCATTTCATTTGTAAACGATAAATAAAAAGGGGGAACTTTTCATTGCACCAGGGGTAGCGTCTGGTGTATTTTGCTGGAGAAATTGCGCAGGCTGTGTGTGTGTGTGGGGAGGTTTGGGTGGGCTTCTCATATGCATTCTGGCTGGCCAGCTGCATTGATTTCCTATTAGTCTCCCAGCACCACCCAGTAACACATCATTTCAGTACCTGCTATTAATGGTCTTTTGATAAATAATCACTTGTAAGTCAATAAATTTTTATTAAACAGTGTGGCTCTTTGATTTATTAAAATCCGACCATGTTTGTCTGGGAGAAAAGGGATGCTGAATTGAAGTGGAGGTTTTCATACATCTTCCTGACGCCTGAGCAGTCACCACACACTCCAGAGAAAAACAATTGCATTTTAACAGAAACAAAACCGCCGAGTTTGGAACTTGGGCCCCGGGAAACTTTATCTCAGTCAGCCTGAGGTTTACTCTACAGGGAGTAGCTGCAGGCCTGCTGGCAGGTGCTGTTTGGAGAACTTTTGTGGTGAGGTACTGGAGCCTGACCCCCTGCAGCAGACGGCATTCTGGGTAGCACCACACCCTTCCTCTCCTGCACCATAGACGGGCCCAACGGCCAGTCCTCTGCTTACTGACAGACCACAAGGGAAGGGGACACCCTTAGTCTAGAGAACAGTTGGGGACTACGTTCATCTTTAGGTTTCCTGGCCAGGTCACTAAAATCATCTGGTGGCAGGAAATGCCAATAGGTTACTTTTATATTAATGGATATTTTTTCTTTTACCAGAGCATTGCTCAGCTCTGGCTTATGGTGGTGCAGGAACTGAACCTGAGATTTTGGAGCCTCAGGCACAAGAGTGCATAACCACTATGCTATCTAACCCCACCTTGACTGGATTCTTTTTAATCTGGGCAACCTCAGGCCTCATGCATGGGCAATAGGATCACTCCGAGGTTCTATTTCATTCAGTAAAAGTCAGGGGAAGAGAGGGCAAGACACTGCAGCACAGGAGTTTCTATCAGTCTCTAGCACCTCCCATGTGGTGTCAGGGGTCAAACCTGAGTTTTACATGGCAAGCAAGGCATGTATCATACCTGGCATGCTAGTTGTCTGACCTCTGAATCCTATTTTAAATTAGGTCAGTAGCTGAAGACAGTATCTTTGTGAAATGTTCAACATAAATTTTGCTGCAAGGGGTTGGCCACCTCTTCACTGAGACTAGCATTTCCTGAAATGAACAGATACAAAGTAGCCTACCCACTAGTTCCTTCCTCCATGCTCCTTTTCTGTCCTAGTCTGGAGGGTGAAGGCTGCTTCACTGCGGACCTTGAAGGTGAACAGGAAACTCGAAAATGAAAAACAAGCCTGTGGAGTCCTGCCAAACAGGTGAGTGTGGATGGGGTTCTCAGGAGAAGTTGTTGGTCAGGAGACTTCAGTCCTATATATCAAAGGCTTGAACCCCTCACCCCCATGCCCAGGGCTATGCAGTGCTGGGGACAGGATGAGCTGGAGAAGAATCACTTTTAAGGTTTCTTGTACTCCATGGATTGACTTGCAGTGATTTTGAATCAAATATATACAACTTTGGAAAGGAGTGATTTGCTTTCACTACAACCTCTGGGCATGATGGGAATAAGATTGGCACACAGAGAGAAAAGCATTTGGTTCCAGAGGTGTTTGCGCCTCCTAGAGGTACAAACAAGTAATAGGAGGTTGGGGGTGAGAGGAGAATGTGGAAGAGTTGGAAAGTCACTCCTTGGGAATGAGGGTGGAGGACTGAGGCTTCCAGAAAGGAGGCTCTGCTAATCCCTGAGAGCAATAATAGCACACACACCACACACACACACACACACACCCGCACCCCGCTCCACCCCAGGCTCCATGGCTCCCCAGATACATCTGAACTTTCCACCTGTGGTAGCTCTGACTGGGAATGGGATCAGGAGAAGGTTACTTGCAGCCTTCTAAGGTCATGTTCCCCCTCCCCCTTCTGCCTCGTCCTTCTCTTACTTTATTTTGCCACAAGGGTTATCATTGGGTTCAATGCCTACATAGCAAAACTTCCTAGCATTTCCTTTCTCCTTTCTTATTCCTTCCTTCCTTCCTTCCTTCCTTCCTTCCTTCCTTCCTTCCTCCCTCCCTCCCTCCCTCCCTTCCTTCCTTCTTTCTTTTTCTTTCATCTTTCCACCTCTCTCTGTCTCTACTCCTCCCTCCTCTCCTCGTTCTTTCATTTGACAGAGAGATAGAGAGAGGGAAGAGAGACAGAGACACTTGCAGCCCTGCTTCACCACTCATGAAACTTGGGCCCCTGCGGGGGGATCCCAGGTCCTTAAGCATGGTAAGGCATGTGCGCTACCAAGTGCTCCACCACCCAGCCCAGGTCACGATCTTCTCAGGTACTTTCTCCTCCCAGCCCCTAGCGCCCTGGCCTGTTTTGGGGTGTGGACAGACTCTGGGCCACCCCAGTAGGGTGAGTAGGGGAGGTGGCCAGCCTCGGAGTCCCTGGCTCCCCCGTGCTGCAGCAGGCTGGGAAAGGGCTCCTGCGCTCAGATTGATCCACCAGCTGTGATTTGTCATCTCTCCCCGGCAGCCGCTGTTTTCTCCTGCTTCAGGAGGCCCCTTCGACACCTGCTTTATTTTTCTTCCTGCGCTGACGTGACGGGAGACAGGTGTTAAACTACTTAATCACTTTAAAATTGTTTTAATTTTCTGTTTTTTATTGATCGCTCCAGCACCAATTAATCAGCTCACTGGACCAGGCAGTTAGTACATTAAAAATTGTCAGGGAGGCTGTGCATCTTGCAAAATGTCTAAAAAGAAGGAAAAAATATTCCGCTGGCAAATTTCGTTTCTCTATGGCATGCAACTGTCCTCGGAACTCACACTTGGAGAGAGGACTGGGCTTGTGACCTGGAACATTCAGGGAAAACAAGGGATCCTGGCATCCCCAAAAGCATTGTAGAAGGAGGTGGCCTTTTTATCATGTGTACCCTTTCCTTCCACTTGGTTCTTGGCTTCTCAGTCCACTGGGTCTTCTTCCCCTGGGGAGGATGGGCCGTTTGGGGGGATGGGTGTGCTCACTCTGGACTGTGTGTCCTGCTCCCATGAGAGCAGACTTCATGGTGTATAGCTGTCTTTTCTCTGGCCACAGATTCCAAAGCCAGATTCCCTCCCTCTGGGACGCAAACACAGGACTCATCTTAATGGTGATGCTGATGCCACCTCTCTGGAGCAGAGGCCTGCTGAGCTCTATCCATTGGCAGGTGTCTGTGTGTCTCGATGCCTTGTCCCAGGCACTGCTGTGAGGAGCCTGAAGCCTTCCCATGGAATGTCCAGGATGACAGCTCTCCAAGTCCTCTCACTGCAAACCTTTGCCAACTGTTTTTTATCACCCCTCTTGAAAATCATATATTAGCCTCTGTATATTCTTTATTCTTATTCCCCCTCTTCTTTCTACTTGATTTGATAGGACAGAAAGAAATTGAGAGAGGAGGGAACATTGGGAGAGAGACACCTGCAGCCCTGCTTTACCACTCATGAAACTTTCCCCCTACAGGTGGGGGATGAGGGCTTGAACCCAAGTATTTACACACAGTAACATGTGCTTAATGGGATATGCCACTACCTGGCCATCCTGACTAGACTTTATTTTATTTATTTATTTATTTATTCCATTTTTGTTGCTCTTGTTTTATTGTTGTAGTTATTGTTGTTGATGATGTTGGATAGAACAGAGAGAAATGGAGAGAGGAGGGGAAGACAGAGGGGGGAGAGAAAGACACCAGCAGACCTGCTTCACCACCTATGAAGCAACTTCCCTGCAGGTGGGGAGCCGGGGACTCGAACCGGATCCTTACGCTGGTCCTTGTGCTTTGTGCCACTTGCGCTTAACCTGCTGCACTACTGCCCGACTCCCTGACTTTTTTTTTAAATGTTCTTTTAAAAATATTTTATTTATTATTGAATAGAGACAGAGATAAATTGAAAGGGGAGAGGGATATCGAGAGAGAGAGACATCTGTAGTCCTGCTTCACTGCTCATGTAGCTTTCCCCCTGCAGGTGAGGACCAGGGACTTGAACCCATGTCCTTGCACACTGCACTGTGTACACTTAACTAGGTGTGCCACCACCTGGCCCCTGACTATACTTTCTAAACTAAAGAAAGCATAGCCAGAATAGCCCAGAGCTTCAGTATATATATTTTTTTTTGGGGGGGGGGCAGTGGTGGTTGTTATAGATCTTTACTTTCTGATTTCCCCAGGGCTTCATGCCTGCATAACTCCACCCCTCCCAACAGGATGCCCCCCCGCCGTGCCACACACACATTTTCCCTCCAGTTAGAAGGTGAGAGACATAGATGAAGGGAGAGGCACTGAGAGAAGGAGAGATACTACAGCCTGGCTCTACTGCTAATGACACTTCCCCTCTGCATGGTGCTCCCATGTGGTCAACAAGGCCTTGAACTTGAGTCCTTGTGTATGGTAAAATGTGCTTTCTGCCAGCTAAGCTATCTCCAGGCCCCACAAACTGCCTGATTTTTAATCTCAAGGGCAAGTCCCTTGTCTTTTATTTTTCTGAAGTGAGTAAAAGAATTCCAAGCAGCTGGGCTGCAATGGTCTAAACTGCCTATGTCTTCCCAGAGGGACCACTCTCCTCACACATCTCTGGCCTTGCCCTTGCAGCTGAGGACTGAAGGGCTGTCTTTATTTTATTTTATTTTTATTTAATTTTTTATTTTGGATAGAGACAGAGGAATTGAGAGGTAAGGGGGAGATAGGAAGAGATCAAGAGAATCACCTGTAGCACTGTCTCACTGTTATTTTTTTAAGATGTTATTTATTTATTAATGAGAAAGATAGGAGGAAAGAAAGAACCAGATAGCACTCTGGTACATGCGCTGCCAGGGATTGAACTCGGGACCTCATGCTTGAGAATCCAATGCTTTATCCATTGCGCTACCTCCTGGACCATGAGCTCCTTCACTGTTTGTGAAGCTTCCCCCCTGCAGGTGAGGACCAGGGACTTGAACTCAGGTCCTTGCTCACAGTAATATGTGCACCGTACTCGGTGTGCCACTGCCTGGCCCTCCGTTTTATGTATGTCACAGAGTTCTCATTGGGGCTTAGTACCTGCAAGATGACTCCAACCTTTATGGCAGCCATTCATTCTCCACCTCTTTCTCTCTCTTTTTTTTATAGAGGTGAGAAAGAGACAGAGACAGAGAGAAAGAGAGATGCCTGCATCACTGTCCCACCACTCATGAAGCTTCTCTCCTGCAAGTGGGGACCAGGGGCTTGAACCCAGGCACTCACACATGGTAATATGAGCACTCACTCTATCAGGTAGGTGAACCACCAGACAGCTCCACAGGGGGCAGTTTTTATCCCTTTCCCCCACACACTTGATCTGCTCCACGTGCCCTTCCCACCCCAGACTTGAGTACAGACCTGTAGGATCAGGGTCTGCAACCCCCACCTTTGAAAGAGTCCCAGTGTGGGGAACAGGGTGGGGTACAGTGAGCCCCTGAATGCTCACCCAGGGCTTATCTCCGCCCCAGCCCCACCCACTGAGTATTAATTGGTAAATGATTGGCTCCGGACATATAATCTAGTATTGATTTTCTCTCTAGACGCCACAGCTTTATTTGCTCACATCTGCCCCGTGTTTAGTTGGCGCTGCGCTTTGCAAACGGAAGATCGTATCAGAGTCTTGGTTAGTTTTCCTGGGCACTCAGGCACGCACACAACCTCGCCCTCTACGGGTAGCTGGCCCAGCCCTACCCTGCCTCTTCCGTCTACCTCCCACCCCTAGGCATTCCTGAAGGTGTGTAGCGTGGTGTGTATGTGTGTGGGGGATGGGGGTGGGGGCGATGGATGCAGTGATCCAGAAGGGCCAGGTCACAGCTCCTGCCTTTACACTTGACCTCACATACTGCAGTCATCAAGGATCACTTCCTGGAGAGGAGTCTTGACTTCTGAGTCAGACCTGGCTGCCAGGCCACAGCCTCCAGGTGAATGGCCTGGGGCTAGCTAAGCAGTTGAATTTTTGTCTACTGTACTGTTGTCTTTGTTCAGCAGGAAAAAAAAAAAAAAAAAGATATTCTAGAAGACTACCTTCTCCTTCAGGTTTGTTTGTTTGTTTATTTATTATTGGTGCTTTCCTGTCCAGTCTGACTTTTTTCAGATAGAAAGAGAGTGGGACAGGGGAAACATCATAATGGTTATGCAAAAGCCTTTCATGTTGGGAGTAGCGCAGCGGGTTAAGCACAGGTGGTGCAAAGCGCAAGGACCCGCGGAAGGATACTGGTTCGAGCCTCCGGCTCCCCATCTGCAGGGGAGTCCCCTCATAGGCGGTGAAGCAGGTCTGCAGGTGTCTCTTTTTCTCTCCCCCTTTCTGTCTTCCCCTCCTCTCTCCATTTCTCTCTGCCCTGTCCAACAATGACTACATCAATTAACAACAACTACAACAATAAAACAACAAGGGCAACAAGAGGGAATAAATAAATAAATAACGTCTTTCATGTCTTTCATGGGTGGGGGTAGGGACACAGACCTTTGGTGGCAGAAAAGCTGTTGATATGCACTCCTACTGACTTATAATCTTATAAA
Source organism: Erinaceus europaeus (assembly GCF_950295315.1). Classification (NCBI taxonomy): domain Eukaryota; kingdom Metazoa; phylum Chordata; class Mammalia; order Eulipotyphla; family Erinaceidae; genus Erinaceus; species Erinaceus europaeus. The sequence goes on along the minus strand of NC_080163.1, from coordinate 62,190,207 downwards.
TCACTGTATAATCAATATGAGAGGGGCAAATAAAATTAAATAAATAATATATATATATATATATTAAAAGAAAGAAAGAAGGAAAGAGAGGCAGAGAGAACAAAAGAAGAAAAGACACCATAGCACTGAAACTTCTTCAGTGCATTGGGGACCATGCTCAAACTTGGGCCACACACAGAAAGACAGCACACCATCCAAATGACCTATTTTGCCTATCCTCCCCCCAACCCTTCTCTTTTTTTTTTTTTTTTTTTGTTTGTGTTAAACCAGAGCACTGCTCAGCTCTGGCTTATGGTGGTGCAAGGCACTGAACCTGGGACTTCAGAGCCTCAGGTATAAAATCCTTCTTGCATAACCAGTATGCTATCTTCCTGGTCCTAGAATACCTTTCGTTACAGGCTTTTAGGGAATTCCTGTTTGTCAACAGAATGCCAGGCACATAGTAGGTGCTCAGTAAAGAGCTGCTCCTTTTTCAAGTGAGAATCTCTGACTCTGGGCTTAGGTGTCACCATTCAACTTGTCCCCTCCTGGAGCCAGGGCCTCCCTCTCAGGGGAGGCTATCCTCTCACCTGGCCTCCTGTCTCACACATGACAGTGGTGGGTGTTAGTTCTCTCCTCTGCTGTGGTTCTGTGTTGGGGCTGGTCATGCTAGGCTTTTGTAGGCAAGGAAAGATGTCAAGGCCAGAGGTAAACATGAATTTCCTATTGACACAACATTAATTCTCCTGCCTAGACAGCTGAATGTGCTTTCACTCACTTTACCAAGATTAATGGTGTTGGTTTGCCTGCTAAGAGAGGCCTAATGAGGGGGCTCTTGAATGCAAACCTTCTGGGTTGGTTTCTTTGGGGGAGAGGCTGGCAAACTACTCCAGTAGATTTGATCCTCTTTGGGAACCTAGCACTTCTTAAGAGAAATAAGACAAGAGACTGATGGCCTAAAGAATGTGGTGCTGGGGAAATAGCAGTGATTGTATAGTTGATGTTCATGTCTGAGGCTTTGGAGTCCCAGGTTCAAAGCCTAGGACCTCAAAAAACCAGAGTTGAACAGTACTCTGGTCTAGCTCTCTCTCTCTCTCTCTCTCTCTCTCAGTTTCTACCTGTACTTAAAATGAATAAATATTGAAAGAAAAAGAGAGAGGGTCTGGGTGGTTGTATACTTGGTTAAGCATACACATTATAGTGCACAAGGACCTGAGTTCAAGCCTCTGGCCCCCAGCTGCAGGGGAAGCTTCATGAATGGTGAAATAGTTTTGCAGGTGTCTCTCTCACTTCCCCCTCTCATTATTCTCCCCTTCCCTTTCAAAGTCTTTCTGTCTCTATCCAAAAATGAGTGAGTGAATAAATAAATAAATGAAAGAAGGAAGGAAGAAAGATAGAAAACAAAACTATTTGTCTTGCTTTATATCTTAATGCTTGTCAGCCACCAAGTTCCAGATGCTATCATGATGCCAACCTGACTTTCCTGGGCAGATGACCTCACCAGTGTGTCCTGGAACCCCACCTCCTAAAGCCCTGCTCCACTAGGGAAAGATAGAAACAGGCTGGGGGTATGGATCAACCTGCCAATGCCCATGTTCATCGGAGAAACAATTACAGAAGCCAGACCTCCCACCTTCTGCATCCTATAAAGATCTTTGGTCCATACTCCCAGAGGGATGAAGAATAGGGAAGCTTCCAATAGAGGGGATGGGACACAGAACTCTGGTGATGGAAACTGTATGGAATTGTACCCCTCTTATCCTACACTCTTGTTAATCATTACTATATCACTAATTAAAAAAAGGAAAGAAGGAGAGAAGGAAGGAAGGAAGGAAGGAAGGAGAGAAGGAAGGAAGGGAGGAAGGAAGGAAGGAAGGAAGGAAAAGAATGAATGACTCTGTTCTGTCTTGTGCTTATAAGAATGCTGCTTTACACCCCTCCACACTGGGGCCTGAGGAGTCAGCTGCCCTTCCTTATTAATGCTACTGGCATCCCACAGCTGTGATCATGGGAAGGTTTATTGCTTTCATGAGTGACAACAGCATTGGGGATGGGGGGCATAGCCTGAAACTTCTAAGGAAGAGGAGCATCAGGACAGCTGAGCATATCCATGACCACTGGGCCTACAAGATGTGGTAACTGGACCTGGGTAGCTTCTGTTCTGACTGTAGGTTTTGATAAGCTTAAGTAGGGCAAAAAGGAGTCTTATATTCTGACTTGTCTAGAACAACGTAGGCCAGGAAGCATGGTGGATACCAGAAGTTGGACTCACTCTAGGTCTAGGCTGTTCTAAAGCTGCAAACTGTCAGGGTCTCTTTCGAAGCCTTTGGGGTGGGAGCTGAATAGATCAGGTCAGCCTTATCAAGGTGGCTTGAGTCAGCAGAACCTCCAAGGGACAGAAGTGTAATTCCCCTGAGAGCATGACTCAGATCTAGGCTCAGTAAATGTAACATTTCAGAAATGGGAGGAAGGTTCTAATTGAGTCTCATATAGCAAGGCCCTGGAGCAACTGGGAGATAGCTGACTTGGTAGAGCACACACTTTACTTTGTGCTAGGACCCAGGTTCAAGTCCCTGGCCATATGAGAGTACCATGCAGAGGAGAAGCTTCATGAGAAGTGCAATAGTACTTTGGTCTCTCTCTTATCTGTCTCTTGTTCTTTCTGTCTCTCGCCTGCTATAAGAAAATAATATATTTCTGTGGTCCAGGAGGTGGCGCAGTGGCTAAGGCACTAAGGACTCTCATGCTTGAGGTCCTGAGTTCGATTTCTGGCAGCACATGTACCAGAGTGATGTCTGGTTCTTTCTCGCTTTCCTATCTTTCTCATTTTTTTCCAATTTATTTTATTTTATTTTTTATTTTATTTATTTATTCCCTTTTATTGCCCTTGTTGTTTTATTGTTGTAGTTATTATTGTTGTTGTCGTTGTTGGATAGGACAGAGAGAAATGGAGAGAGGAGGGGAAGACAGAGAGGAGGAGAGAAACATAGACACCTGCAGACCTGCTTCACCGTCTGTGAAGCGACTCCCCTGCAGGTGGGGAGCCGGGGTTTGAACCGGGATCCTTATGCCGGTCCTTTGCTTTGCGCCACCTGCGCTTAACCCGCTGCGCTACAGCCCGACTCCCATCTTTCTCATTTTTTAAAAAGACTTTGATGCCTGTGGCACTGAAGGTCCCAATTTCTTTATTTTTTTTTTACTTTTGAGAGAGATGCACACACACACACACACACACACACACACACAGAGAGAGAGAGAGAGGGGGAGAGGGAGAGAGAGAGACCAGAGCACTGCTTAGCTCTGGCTTATGGTGGTGCAGGGGATTGAACCTGGGACTTAGGAGCCTCAGGCACGAGAATCTGTTTGCATAACCATTATGCTATCTCCCCCACCCTTTCTCATTAACAAATAAATCAAATATTTTTTAAAAAAGAAATTACACTTTTAAAAAAGAAAATAATATATTTCATTATACATGG